>NC_050077.1:40679213-40858100 GCF_009764565.3 Dermochelys coriacea
GTGTTACCAGGTCTGTATGTTTAGCTCTCACATAACCCTTCCCCTGGGTTATTGCCTTTGCTAGGGACCTTGCTCACCAGGAAGCTAGAGCTGGATAAGCTCAGCTTGCGCAGGTGAAAAAGTTTAACAGTGAGGGCAGCTGACCATTGGACTAGCTCACTGAGGGGCAGGGAGGATTCTCCGTCACTTGGAGTATTCACATCGGATCAGATGGCTTTTTGAAAAGTATTCTAGAGCAGCTACCATCAAGTATGAACTGGATGCTGGACTCACTGCAGGAGATTCTCTGGCCTGAGTTATGCAGGAGGTCAGATTAGATTATTATAATAATCCCTTCTGGCCTTAAATTTTAGGAATCAGGCAACCTATTTCTCTTGTATGCCAGCCCAGTGATCTCACTCGGATCTGGCTCATGGAGTATCAAGATCATGCCTGGCCTATGAATGGTTCCCATGTGTGCAGACACTAATGTCTTTACCCCAAACTTTAACCTCTCCCAGCATGCCACACATCCTGTCTGTTCACTTCCCCAGCACCCAAATTCTGCTCTGGAGTCATTCGTGTAGGGTGTGTCTTGGACTGTACAATGGCACAGGGAAGTGAGAACTCCCTTACACCCTGGCATGTGCTCTCCCAATCTTGGATCCATACTCTCCCCTGGGGGCTCTGCCCTCAACGCATTGGCCAGTGCAGCCGAGCCAGCATGGAAGGTGTCATACTTAGCGACTGGGATTGGCCAACCGCAAGTTATTATCCTGCCACTTTCTGATAAGGAGGCAGTGGGGAGGGGATTGTCTCCCAGGGGTTTTCACCAAGAGATTCTGCCCCATAGGCTTCTCCTGGGGTGGTACAGTGTATGCACCACCCTTCACTCAGAGTAGTGCCTCAAGGTGCGATCTCACCTCCTCTATGGTGTATCTAAAATGAGATTATTGTCTCTGAAATTGTTCCCCAACATGAAATCCATGCTCTGGCTTCTTCTGGGCATGAGCCAGGTTCACCCTAAAGGCTGTCAGTCACAAGTGGACAGATAGGTAATTCCAGGGGACGCTTGGCTAGTGTTTGCCAAGGGATACAATTTGGCATGGTGTACTCTTGGAGAAGAAGCAAAGTTTTATATTCAGTGCTGCTAGGCAAGGATGATAGCTTACCCCTTCTTATCTTGGAAGCTAGATCTTATCTATCTGTAATAGGGTGAGGCGCTGGAGGGCTGATTATTAAAGAGGCACACCTGGGTTGCATCAGAGGATTCCTTAAAAAAAGCTGCAGGAAGCTAGAGGCTGTGATTGACAGAAGCCAGGGTAGAAGAGCTCCAGCCAGAGGGGATTAGGACAGGCAGCTCTTGGTAGAGCAGCCTGGGAGAAAAAAAGGAAGGAAGGAAGGAAGGAGAGAGCGAGCTCCATGTATGGCAGAAGACCCAGGTTAGGGACTTGATTTGGGGGGACTCTGTGGATTGTTTGAACCTCTTCCATTTGTAAAGCAGCCCCAGCTGGGGATGCTGTTAGCCACAAGGAGAGTGCGTGGAATTCTTAAAGGGCCTACTGAGGCAGAGTGCCTACAAAATGACCCCAGGCCACAAGGGTGTGCTCAGTGAGCACCCACCCTGCCACACTATTTATCTCTCAGTCAGGCATGCGCTGAATGATCCCCACTGGGTCTGAGTCCCTTATAGAGATTACATGATGGAGCATCTTTGATCCCTGGGTGCAGATCTCTTCCCCTGCAGCTCACTGTTACCAGGTAGTCTAAGCGGGTGAGTGGCGTGTCACAATCTGTTTGCTGAAGACTTTTCTCTGTAGCAATGTGTGAGGCAGAGCCCAGAGATTCTCCCAGGCACACACTCATTGAGCATGTGCACACACCCACACACTGCCAGCAGTGCACAGGCTACGTGTGCACACACCCAGAGGCTCTCCCAGGCACACACTTATTGCCAGGGGGAGAGAGTTAGCACATGGCAAACCCTCCAGTCACATTAGAGGAGTCCCCTGGAATGGTCCTGCGCACACTGTCCAGCAAACATCCTGGCCTGGGTTCCCAACCTGAGCAAGGGATGGATAGAGCAGCCCCAAATAGCCTGGGTGTGGAGCTGGGAGGCCCCAGCCCTGCTGCTTCAACTGGTATTCTGGAAGGCCTGGTACAGTGGGAGAGGCCTGAGAGCCCTGCCAGGATGGGTGAGTAGATATGGTCTAGTCTGACTCACTCCACTGCATGAGCCATACTCTCCTCTCGCCTCCCATGCTGGGCTGCAGCACCAGAGACTAGTATCAAAACAGATCTGTTATCGTGTCATCTGTTATCGTGTCATCCCCATTAGTGCTTTCAGCTGTGCCAGCACTCAGCCTGGCTTGGCATATGCTGATTGCCGCGGCAGAGGCTGTGCATCATGGGCACGTCCTGACTTCTAACAGCGCACGTGCCACTCTCACACCAGAGCTCACACAGAGATTCTCCCAGGTGCACACTCATTGGGCACACACATGCACATACACTGCTGACTGCATGCAGTCTACATACACAGAGACAGACTCTTCCAGGCACACACTCATCACACAAACACACACAATGCCGGCTGCACACAGGGTACATGCGCACACACACAGAGGTTCTCCCAGGCAGGCACACACTCATTGGGCATGCACGCACACATATGCACACACTGCCGGCTGCACGCAGGCTACACACTCACAGGACTCTCCCAGGTACACATTCATCCTACACACACACACAGACTGCCGGCTGCACACAGGTTATGTGTGCACACATACAGAGGTTCTCCCAGGCACACAATCATTGGACATGCACATATGCATGCACACAGTGCCAGCTGTGCACAGGCTATGTGTGCACAAACAGGTTATCCCAGGCACACACTCATTGGGCATGCATGCATGTACACATTGCTGGCTGTGCGCAGGCTACATGTGAAGACACACAGGGGCTCTCCCAGGCACACACTCATTGCGCGCACACACACACACACACACACACAGAGAGACACTGCCAGCTGCACACAGGCTATGTGTGAACAAACACAGGTTCTCCCAGGCACACAGTCATCAGGCATGCATGCACACACTGCCAGCTGTGCACAGGTTATGTGTGCACACACACAGAGGTTCTCCCAGGCACACATGCATCGCACACATTCTGCCTCCCATCCAGTCCCATAGAAACACACCCACACAAGTTACATGCTTAATCTTCACCTACTCTTCTCAGGAGATGAAAATCCCAGCTTTCTTAGCTTCTGCCTGCTTTCCTCACATCCAGTGTGCAATTTACCAGCTCAGCTAGAGCTACTGAGAAGGACACAGCTCCCCAAGTTTGTTCTGAACTCTCAGACTCTCCTATACGCCCGCCCCCCTGCCAACACACACACACAAACCTTTCTGAACTGCCCAAAGGCACCTAGGAGTGACACATCAGCAGCTGACTGAGGTCAGGAATTCCCTGATGCTTGTTGCTCATTTCTGTCCCGCTGGCTGTCTCAGTTAGAATTCTGTGGCATGTGTTAGATCTCTGCTGAAAATCCAAGCTTCGGTGCGAGAGGCATATATTTAGACTAGATCACCTGCGGGTAAAAAATGTTCAAACCAGATTTCATTTTTCATTGTGGCTTATACAACATGAAACATGAATATAAAACTTCTTTCCTCACTTGCAAACAGTCTTTTCCTTCAGTGACTATGGTCTAGTGGCTAAAGTAGGGAGATGGGCCACGGGGTTCTGTTATCACCCTGTGACCTTGGGCATAGGAACATAGGGATTGCTCAACTGGATTAACCACAAAGTCAATCTAGTCCAGGATCCCGTCTCCCATAGGGACCAGTGCTGGATTCTTCAGAGGAAGGTGTAGGAACTTTGCAGTAGCAGATGTGGAATATCTGCCCCACTCAATAGGTCTTATCCTGCTCTCTAATAGTAAGAGATGGGCTTAAGCTCTGAAGCATGAGCTTTCATACCCCTTCCAACATTTATGTTGTCATTAATTATAGTAATGATGGCTATCAAGAATAGCCAGATAAATACCCAACCCCAGTTTGAATCATAGAATCATAGAACATTAGGGTAGGAAGAGACCTCAGGAGGTCATCTAGTCCAAACCCCTGCTCAAAGCAGGACCAATCCCCAACATTCCAGTGTTTCACCATCCTCCTAGTGAAAAAGTTTTTCCTAATATCCAACCTAAACCTCCTCCACTGCAACTTGAGACCATTACTCCTCCTTCAGTCATCTGCTACCACTGAGAACAGTCTAGATCCATCCTCTTGGGAACCCCCTTTCAGGTAGTTGAAAGCAGCTATCAAATCCCCCCTCATTCTTCTCTTCCGCAGACTAAACAATCCCAGTTCCCTCAGCCTCTCCTCATAAATCATGTGTTCCAGTCCCCTAATCATTTTTGTTGCCCTCCGCTGGACTCTTTCCAATTTTTCCACATCCTTCTTGTAGTGTGGGGCCCAAAACTGGACACAGTACTCCAGATGAGGCCTCACCAATGTCGAATCGAGGGACATGATCATTCCCCTCTATTCTGCTGGTAAAGCTCCTACTTATACATCCCAAAATGCCATTGGCCTTCTTGGCAACAATGGCACACTGTTGACTCATATCCAGCTTCTCGTCCACTGTAACCCCTAGGTCCTTTTCTGCAGGACTGCTGCCTAGCCATTCGGTCCCTAGTCTGTAGCAGTGCATGGGATTCTTCCGTCCTAAGTGCAGGACTCTGCACTTGTCCTTGTTGAACCTCATCAGATTTCTTTGGCCCAATCCTAGGTCCCTCTGTATCCTATGCCTACCCTCCAGCGTATGTACCTCTCCTCCCAGTTTAGTGCCATCTGCAAACTTGCTGAGGGTGCAATCCACACTATCCTCCGGATCATTTATGAAGATATTGAACAAAACCAGCCTGAGGACTGACCCTTGGGACACTCCACTTGATACCGGTTGCCAGCTAGACATGGAGCCATTGATCACTACCCATTGAGCCCGACAATCTAGCCAACTTTCTATCCACCTTATAGTCCATTCATCCAGCCCATACTTCTTTAACTTGCTGGCAAGAATACTGTGGGAAACCGTGTCAAAAGCTTTGCTAAAGTCAAGGAATAACACATCCACTGCTTTCCCCTCATCCACAGAGCCAGTTATCTCGTCATAGAAGGCAATTAGATTAGTCAGGCATGACTTGCCCTTGGTGAATCCATGCTGACTGTTCCTGATCACTTTCCTCTCCTCTAAGGGCTTCAGAATTGATTCCTTCAGGACCTGCTCCATGATTTTTCCAGGGATTGAGGTGAGGCTGACTGGCCTGTAGTTCCCAGGATCCTCCTTCTTTCCTTTTTTAAAGATGGGCACTACATTAGCCTTTTTCCAGTCATCCGGGACTTCCCCCAATCGCCATGAGTTTTTAAAGATAATGGCCAATGGCTCTGCAATCACATCCGCCAACTCCTTTAGCACTCTCGGATGCAGTTCCCCATGGACTTATGCTCATCCAGCTTTTCAAAATAGTCCCGAACCACTTCTTTCTCCACAGAGGGCTGGTCACTTCCTCCCCATGCTGTGCTGCCCAGTACAGTAATCTGAGAGCTGACCTTGTTCGTGAAGACAGAGGCAAAGAAAGCATTGAGTACATTAGCTTTTTCCACATCCTCTGTCACTATGTTGCCTTCCTCATTCAGTAATGGGACACACTTTCCTTGACTTTCTTCTTGCTGCTAACATACCTGAAGAAACCCTTCTTGTTACTCTTGACATCTCTTGCTAGTTGCAACTCCAGGTGTGATTTGGCCTTCCTGATTTCACTCCTCCATGCCCGAACAATATTTTTATACTCTTCCCTGGTCATTTATCCAATCTCCCACTTCTTGTAAGCTTCTTTTTTGTGTTTAAGATCAGCAAGGATTTCACTGTTAAGCCAAACTGGTCGCCTGCCATATTTGCTATTCTTTCTACACATCGGGATGGTTTGTCCCTGTAACCTCAATAAGGATTCTTTAAAATACAGCTAACTCTCCTGGACTCCTTTCCCCTTCATGTTATTCTCCCTGGGGATCCAGCCCATCAGTTCCCTGAGGGGGTCAAAGTCTGCTTTTCTGAAGTCCAGGGTCCGTATTCTGCTGCTCTCCTTTCTTCCCTGTGTCAGGATCCTGAACTCGACCATCTCATGGTCACTGCCTCCCAGGTTCCCATCCACTTTTGCTTCCCCTACTAATTCTTCCCGGTTTGTGAACAGGAGATCAAGAAGAGCTCTGCCCCTAGTTGGTTCCTCCAGCACTTGCACCAGGAAATTGTCCCCTACACTTTCTAAAAACTTCCTGGATTGTCCATGCACCGCTGTATTGCTCTCCCAGCAGATATCAGGGTGATTGGAGTCTCCCATGAGAACCAGGGCCTGCGATCTAGTAACTTCCGTTAGTTGACGGAAGAAAGTCTCGTCCACCTCATCCCCCTGGTCTGGTGGTCTATAGCAGACTCCCATCACGACATCACCCTTGTTGCTCACACTTCTAAACTTAATCCAGAGACTCTCAGGTATTTATGCAGTTTCATACTTGAGCTCTGAGCAATCATACTGCTCCCTTACATACAATGCAACTCCCCCACCTTTTCTGCCCTGTCTGTCCTTCCGGAACAGTTTATATCCATCCATGACAGTACTCCAGTCATGTGAGTTATCCCACCAAGTCTCTGTTATTCCAATCACATCATAATTCCTTGGCTGTGCAAGGACTTCCAGTTCTCCCTGCTTGTTTCCCAGGCTCCTTGCATTTGTGTATAGGCACTTGAGATAACTTGCTGATCGTCCCTCTTTCTCAGTATTATGCAGGACCCTGGCCTCTCGCATGCTGCTGCTTGTGCTTCCTCCCGGTATCCCACTTCCCCACTTACCTCAGGGCTTTGGTCTCCTTCCCCCGGTGTACCTAGTTTAAAGCCCTCCTCACTAGGTTAGCCAGCCTGCTTGCGAAGATGCTCTTCCCTCTCTTCGTTAGGTGGAGCCCATCTCTGCCTAGCACTCCTCCTTCTTGGAACACCATCCCATGGTCAAAGAATCCAAAGCCTTCTCTCCGTCACCACCTGCGTAGCCATTCATTGACTTCCACAATTCGACGGTCTCTACCCAAGCCTTTTCCTTCCATGGGGAAGATGGACAAGAAGACCACTTGCACCTCAAACTCCTTTATCCTTCTTCCCAGAGCCACGTAGTCTGCAGTGATCCACTCAAGGTCATTCTTGGCAGTATCATTGGTGCCCACATGGAGAAGCAGGAAGGGGTAGTGATCCGAGGGCTTGATGAGTCTCTCTGTCACATCGTGAATCCTAGCTCCTGGCAAGCAGCAGACTTCTCGGTTTTTCCAGTCAGGGCGGCAGATAGATGACTCAGTCCCCCTGAGGAGAGAGTTCCCGACCACCACCACCCGCCTCCTTCTCTTGGGAGTGGTGGTTGTGGAGCCTCCAACCCTAAGACAGTGTATCTCATACCTTCCAATTGGCAGAGTCTCCTTCTGTTCCCTTCCCTCAGATGTGTCATCTAGTCCACTCTCCGCATTAGTACCTGTGGAAAGAACATGAAAATGGTTACTTACCTGTATCTGTGTTGCTGGTACATGGACGCTCCACTTTCTTCTTCTGGAGGTCACATTCTGCCAAATTTCTTCACCGTTCTCCTGTCCCAGCAGTGCAGCCTGCTCTGAAACTTCAGAACGTAGTGTCTGTAGAAGCATATCCTGACGTCTGTCCAGGAAATCTTCAGTTTCTCTTATGCAACATAGGGTCGATACCTGTTGCTCCAGACCTTGAACCTTCTCTTCCAATATGGAGACCAGCTGGCACTTTGTACAGGCAAAGTTGCTTCTGTCCTGTGGAAGAAAGACAAATATGGCACATCCAGTGCAGGTCACAACAGATGAACACTCCCCATCCATATTATCTTCCTTCTATGAGCTTCTTCAGGAGTTGTAGTAACTACTTCCCTCAGTCTGCTGGCAATGTTCCTACTAATACCGTCCAATATGCCATTGGCCTTCTTGGCAACAAGGGCACACTGCTGACTTATATCCAGCTTCTCATCCACTGTAATCCCCAGGTCCTTTTCTGCAGAACTCCTGCTTAGACAGTCGGTCCCCAGCCTGGAGTGGTGCATGGGACTCTTCCTTCCTAAGTGCAGAACTCTGCACTTGTCCTTGTTGAACCTCATTAGATTTCCTCCAATTAGTCTAGGTCACTTTGTATCCTATCCCTACCCTCCATTGTATCTACCTCTCCCCCCAGCTTAGTGTCATCTGTAAACTTGCTGAGGGTGCAATTAATCACATCATCCAGATCATTATAGATTCATAGATACTAAGGTCAGAAGGGACCATTCTGATCATCTAGTCTGACCTCCTGCACAGCGCAGGCCACAGAATCTCACCCACCCACTCCTACGAAAAACCTCACCTATGTCTGAGCTATTGAAGTCCTCAAATCATGGTTTAAAGACTTCAAGGAGCAGAGAAGCCTCCCTCAAGTCACCCATGCCCCATGCTACAGAGGAAGGCGAAAAACCTCCAGGGCCTCTCCAATCTGCCCTAGAGGAAAATTCCTTCCCGACCCCAAATATGGCAATCAGCTAAACCCTGAGCATATGGGCAAGATTCGACAGCCAGATACTACCGAAAATTCTTTCCTGGGTAACTCAGATCCCATCCATCTAATATCCAATCTCAGGGGATTAGGCCTATTTACCCTGAATATTTAAAGATCAATTACTTACCAAAATCACATTATCCCATCATAACATCTCCTCCATAAACTTATCGAGTAGAATCTTAAAACCAGATAGATCTTTTGCCCCCACTTCTTCCCTTGGAAGGCTATTCCAAAACTTCACTCCTCTGATGGTTAGAAACCTTCGTCTAATTTCAAGTCTAAACTTCCTGGTGGCCAGTTTATACCCATTTGTTTTTGTGTCCACATTGGTGCTGAGCTGAAATAATTCCTCTCCGTCTCCTGTATTTATCCCTCTGATATGTTTATAGAGAGCAATCATATCTCCCCTCAACCTTCTTTTAGTTAGGCTAAACAAGCCAAGCTCCTTAAGTCTCCTTTCATAAGACAAGTTTTCCATTCCTCTGATCATCCTAGTAGCCCTTCTCTGTACCTGCTCCAGTTTGAATTCATCCTTTTTAAACATGGGAGACCAGAACTGCACACAGTATTCTTGGTGAGGTCTCACCAGTGCCTTGTATAATGGTACTAAAACCTCCTTATCCCTACTGGAAATGCCTCTCCTGATGCATCCCAAAACCGCATTAGCTTTTTTCACAGCCATATCACATTGACAGCTCATAGTCATCCTATGATCAACCAATACTCCAAGGTCCTTCTCCTCTTCTGTTACTTCTAATTGATGCATCCCCAACTTATAATTAAAATTCTTGTTATTAATCCCTAAATACATAACCTTACACTTCTCACTATTAAATTTCATCCTATTACTATTACTCCAGTTTACAAGGTCATCCAGATCCTCCTGTATAATATCCCGATCCTTCTCTGAATTGGCAATACCTCCCAGCTTTGTATCATCTGCAAACTTTATTAGCACACTCCCACTCTTTGTGCCAAGGTCAGTAATAAAAAGATTAAATAAGATTGGTCCCAAAACCGATCCCTGAGGAACACCACTGGTAACCTCCCTCCAACCTGACAGTTCGCCTTTCAGTAGGACCCCTTGCAGTCTCCCCTTTAACCAATTCCTAATCCACCTTTTGATGTTCATATTGATCCCCATCTTCTCCAATTTAATTAATAATTCCCCATGTGGCACGGTATCAAATGCCTTACTGAAATCTAGGTAAATTAGATGCACTGCATTTCCTTTATCTAAAAAATCTGTTCCTTTTTCAAAAAAGGAGATTAGGTTGGTTTGGCACGATCTACCTTTTGTAAAACCATTTTGTATTTTGTCCCATTTACCATTGACTTCAATAAAAAGAAAAGCAGTACTTGTGGCACCTTAGAGACTAACAAATTTGTTAGTCTCTAAAGTGCCACAAGTACTGCTTTTCTTTTTGCGAATACAGACTAACACGGCTGCTACTCTGAAACCTGTCATTATGCAAGGCACTGAATTTAGCCGTATAGAGTGGAAATAAAAATTTGTTAGTCTCTAAGGTGCCACAAGTACTGCTTTTCTTTTTGCGAATACAGACTAACACAGCTGCTTCTCTGAAACCATTGACTTCAATGTCCTTAACTAATTTCTCCTTCAAAATTTTTTCCAGGACCTTGCATACTACAGATGTCAAACTAACTGGCCTGTAGTTACCCGGATCACTTTTTTTTCCTTTCTCAAAAATAGGAACTATATTAGCAGCTCTCCAATCATTCGGTACTACTCCTGAGTTTACAGATTCATTAAAAAATCTTGCTAATGGGCTTTCAATTTCAGGTGCCAATTCCTTTAATATTCTTGGATGAAGATTATCTGGGCCCCCCGATTTAGTCCCATTAAGCTGTTTCAGTTTCGCTTCTACATCTGATATGGTAATATCTACCTCTATATCCCCATTCCCATTTGTCATGCTACCATTATCCCTAAGATCCTCTTTAGCCTTATTAAAGACTGAGGCAAAGTATTTGTTTAAATATTGGGCCATGTCTAGATTATCTTTAATCTCCACTCCATCTTCAGTGTTTAGCGGCCCCACTTCTTCTTTCTTAGTTTTCTTCTTATTTATATGGCTATAGAACCTTTTACTATTGGTTTCAATTCCCTTTGCAAGGTCCAACTCTACTCGACTTTTAGCCTATCTCACTTTATCCTTACATGTTCTGACCTCAATTAGGTAGCTTTCCTTGCTGATCCCTCCCATCTTCCACTCCCTGTATACTTTCTGCTTCTTCTTAATCACCCCTCTAAGATGCTTGCTCATCCAGCTTGGTCTACAACTCCTTCCTATGAATTTTTTCCCCTTTCTTGGGATACAGGCTTCCGATAGCTTCTGCAGCTTTGATTTAAAGTAATCCCAGGCGTCCTTTACCTTTAGATCCATAAGTTCTTTAGTCCAATCCACTTCCCTAACTAATTTCCTTTAATTTTTGAAAGTCAGCCCTTTTGAAATCAAAAACTCTAGTTGCAGATTTATTTTTGTTAATCCTTCCATTTAGTTTGAACTGAATTACCTCATGAGCCAAGATTGTCCCCTACGACCATTTCTTCTATGAGGTCCTCACTACTCACCAAAATTAAATCTAAAATGGCATCCCCTCTAGTCGGTTCAGCAACTACTTGATGAAGGAATCCATCAGCTATCGCATCTAGGAAAATCTGAGCCCTATTATTATTACTAGCACTGGTCCTCCAGTCTATATCTGGGAAGTTAAAGTCTCCCATGATCACGCAGTTTCCATTAGTATTTACTTTATTAAAAATATTAAAAAAGGCTCTATCCATATCCAAATTAGATCTCGGAGGTCGATAGCACACCCCAAGCTCTATCGTAGGAAAGGCTTTACTAGTTATCTTCCCCAATGTAATTTTTGCCCAGATGGACTCTGTCTTATCCATTGCATCGCTTCTTATTTCTTTAAGTCTACCTCATCATTGATATACAATGCTACTCCACCACCTTTACCTTTGTTTCTGTCTTTCCTAAACAGCACATACCCTTCAATTCCTGTAGTCCAGTCATGACTACTGTTCCACCATGTTTCTGTTATCCCTATAATATCTGGTTTCACTTCCTGCACCAGTAGCTCTAGTTCCTCCATTTTGTTACCTAGGCTCCTCACATTGGTGTACAAACATCTTAATTTTTGTTGTTTGGCCTCGTTCACATTTTGTACCCTATTAGGCACAGTCATTCTACAGCCAGTATAACCTATTAGACTAGTATCCACACTGCCCTCGCTCCTTATATACATTCTCCTACCCACGGCTGTATCTTTTCTTACTTTGTCTTCTTCCCTCTCAATGCTAAAATCTGGCGTGGAGATTACCTGGACATCTCCCAACCATCTCCCCCTAATTCCTAGTTTAAAGCTCTCTTTATCAGTTGTGCCAGCCTCGATCCTAGAAGTCTATTTCCTTCCCTACTCAGATGAAGTCCATCCCGAGAGAACTGTCCTCTGTCTATGAATGCCTCCCAGTGGCCATACATCCCAAAGCCCTCCTTATAGCACCACTGCCTAAGCCATCTGTTGACAGTCATAATCTTGTCACACCTTTGTTGCCCTTCTCTAGGAACAGGAAGGATCCCACTAAAGATCACCTGAGCCTCAATTTCCTTAAGCATCTTCTCCAGCCTAGCATAGTCTCCCTTAATACTTTCCAGCGAGAATCTAGCCGTATCATTTGTTCCCACATGAAGGATAATTATGGGATTCTTTCCTGCTCCCTTTAGGATCCTTTTCACCTCAGGTCTACATCCCGTGTCTTAGCACTCGGAAGACAGCACTCCCTTCTATTCTCAGGATCAGCTCTAGTTACAGGCCTGTCTATTCTTCTCAGTAAAGAGTCCCCTATCACATAGACCTGCCTTTTCCTGGTGACAGTGCTATTCTCCAATCTCTCCCCTGTTCCCTCTGGCTGCAAGTTCTTTCCATTCCTATTTTCCCTTATAATCCTCTTCAACCCATCCTGTATCCTCCTGGGGCTCATATTTGGTGTAGTCTCCCTTGACTCTTCCGCTTTTCCTATAGGACTAGCCTCTCTTCTCTTCTTCCTTACCCTTCCACCTTCAACAAGTACCTGCTGAGCCCCTTCTTCATTTTCCAACTCTGCAAACCTGTTCCTAAGCTCTATTTCTCCTTCACTAGCCCGTCTTTTCCTCTGCCTGGTTCTTTTAGTCACATGCTTCCACTGACCTCTTTCCTCACCTGTCTCCCCTCAAAATTCCCCAGCCCTGCTTCCATCTGTGAGTCTGAGCTTTTCCCTTCAGATACCTCATATCTTTGCTCCATCATCTGCTCAAACCCCTTCCTAAACTCAACCAGACTTTCCACCTGCATCTCCAAACCTCGGATCTTTTCCTCCATCAGCTCTATCAGACGGCATTTCATGCAGAAAAAACTCTTACCAGGTCCCCCCTCCAGGATCATGTACATACCACAGCTTGCACATCCAGTCATCCTCAATGTGTCTTCCACTACAGGAGTCACTCCCACAGCTGCCTCTGTATCTGTCATCGCCTTCCCACCTAAGTCCTGTTAATCTGGGAAACACAAGTCACACCAAAAAGACCACCCCCCAGCAAAAGCAAACCCCAAACAAGCACCACAATACAAACTCCCCTTTCAAACTCCCACTCAAACTCCCCTGTTTACAGCTCTGTTTGCTAACTCCTGTGCCGCTGCAGCTGTCTGATTAATAAAGATGGGGAACAAAACTGGCCCCAGGACTGACCCTGGAGCACTCTGCTTGATACTGGCTGCCAACTAGATCTTATTAAGCTCTTGGTCTCAACAACTTCCAGTGGCAGTGAGTTCCACAATCTGGTTATACTTTGTATGAAATGTATTTCCTTGTATCATGGGAACAGTTCACTTAGCCTCTGCAGACCTGAGGCACTGTGGTCTAGTAGATGGAACGTGGGACTATGAGTCAGGAGACCTGAGTTCTATTCCCAGGTCTGCCCTAAGCCTGTTGGCTAGTCTTGGGCAAGTCACATTCCTGCTCTATGCCTCAGTTTCCTCATCTGTAAAGTGGGGATAGTGAGACTGACCTGCTCTGTAAAGCACTTTGAGTTCTACTGATGAAAACCGCTATGTAATAATCACATGATTAATTGTGCTCCCGCTTAATTCTAGGCATATGCTTAAATCCATCTCCAGACTTGACTTCTGTGGGACATACGTACAGAGGTGCTTTGCTGACTTGGGGAAATTAGGTACTGTGCAATGACGAACAAATATAGAGTAGTGAACAATTGCTATTGCCAAAATCCTGTGCTTCTTGGAACAGCTAGCTCTTTAGGAGTGTTCCTCAATGCAATATTTCTCAAACCTTTCCTCAGGGCACAGTTACTGAAACCAGGTCATCTGCAGTCGAGAGCAGCCATGATCTCAAAGGCATTTTAGGCTCACATGTCCAAGTACAGCATCAGTTGCACATCCATATGCCCTCTCCTTCCCAAGAGCCTGTGGAATGCCATTAAGAGAGCATTGCAGTTCACCTTCAAACACTGCAATAGTAGGGTGTGTTTTCAAAGTAATGGTTGGCAGGAGTTGATTTACTGCTTGCCTGAGAACTCAGAACCTGAATGGCCCTGCATCGCAGCACAGAGCATTTGTGCCTATAGGTCAGGCTATGACAGAGAGGATATTTCAGAAGAGCAACTGATTCTCCACAGCTTGCTGTAATAACCCTCAACATGGGCCATTGCTTGAACATGGGACCTTTAGTACCCAAGCACAGGCATTTACTAACATAAACTAATGGAATAACTCTGTTAGTTAGCAGTAGTAGTAAGGCTGTTATCTTCTATGTGGCCCTGCCACTAGAGTAGGATGCAACACTTCCTTTACAAACATGCTTGTGTTGCGGTGCCTGCCCCACACTGCGCTCTAAGGGGTTAATAGAGCCCTTGAGAGGCTGCACAGGAAGCAGCCAATCAGAGAGTGGCTATGAGGAGCAGTCAATCAGGGCCGGGCAGGCCCGTATAAGAAGGGCTGCAGAGCAGCTTCAGTCACTCCCTGGAGTGTGATGAAGGAGGAGGACTGGCTGCCTTGTAGGCTGAAGGCAGCAAGCACTCCAGACAGAGCAGTGCTGCAGGCAGAGACCCAGGGAACTAACGGCAGCTCCTGACAAACTGCAGGGATCTGCAGGCGAGGGGTCTGGGGGACACGGAGAAGTGACCCAGGGAAAGGTACTCAAAAAGGTTGGAGGGGATGCAGTGCATGGCTGCCATCTACAGGATCTCTGGGCCGGGACCCCGAGCAGGCCCGGTTCTGCACCCCCCCGCCTTGCCATTGAGGAAGTGGCCAGACAATTGGCTACAGAAGCCACTGAGGGAAGTGGCTGGACAGTGGACTGTTATACTGTCCCTTGAAGTGGGGAGCACAGAGTGCAGCACAGACAGAGGGCTGTGTCACGAAGAGGATGCCAGGGTCCTGGGAGAGACCTGGGTGCAGAAATGATGGTGGTGAGACACCGCCAGAAGAGGGCACACTGCCTAGCAGAGCTGATCTCCATGACATCCAGCAGGGGACGCTGCAGTGGTGAGTTGCACCCTGTCACAATGATATACTTGTATGATAGATATAGTACTGTCATCACCATACACACACCTCCTGCCATATCATCACCATACATACATCTTTCTCCCTCCCTATCTATCTGGATAGCTATGAGGGGCAGACACAACACACACTTCACAAGTATGTTGCACTTTTATCTCATGCACCCATTTAAAGCTGTGCAGAGTGAGTTTAAAATGTTCAGAGAATCTTCCCTAACTGCACAAGCAATAGCCTTTTGCACCCATTTTGCCCACAGGTGTAAATGATCACCTGGACTGGCCTGGAGGAGGAGGAGGCCCATGAATGCCAGCTACCCAAGCCATGTGCACAACTGGCTGTTTTCCCTTTGTCTGGAGTCAGCTGCCTACACAGCACTCACAGGATGCAAACTAATGTAAGTTGTGTTCACAGCTGCTCATACTTAATTTACCACTAAAGGTCATTAATATTCCTTCTGAAAGTGGGGCATCAAACCCACAGCCTGCTACTGAAAGTGATCCATGTCTCTGCACTTTAACAGAGTACAGAGACATTAAATGTTGCTTTTATTCCAACAAGCTTGTCTTGCATTAAAATTCTTAAATGCATAAGACACTAATTTTGCATGTGTGATGGGGAGATATTGCCACTCTAGAGCCTAAACACATACACATGTGTATGGATCCTTCTAATCACACTTCAGCTCTGGCTATTGATTTCAACTGCCTCCAAGTTCAAGGGAGTTTGGTTTTGGTTCCAATCCATTTTATAGAGATGGGCCCTCACAGTGACATCTGGAACTTGGAAGCATGAGTTAGATCAACAATGAAGTTCTGTCTTCAATTCACCATGCCAGAACCACAGGTACGCCCTGGATACAACTTATCTGGGGGCTGGAAGCTCACATTACTGCAGCAGAGACTCTCACTGGGACCCTTGTGGAGATCAGGCAGCCACCTGCTGAGCCAAGACGAAATCTTCCACCAGCCCTGCCAGTTTGAGCTGAGCTTGTCCCTGGTGGGCATTGCCTGTGGTGTGGTGACAACAGGACAGCTCCACTGACAGAACAGGCAGACGGAATACAGACAACATTGTTTTTCTGTAGGTCCTACCAGATGCCCCTTCACTCTGGGTTGGAGCCCTGTCAGCTCTCCCAGTTCGGAAGCAGGCTTGCCACATTTGAAACATTGTCCTCTGCCATCAAGCTCCGCCTCGGAATCAAGGTGGTACAGCGCCTCACCACCCCAAAAGGCAGCCCCCCCATCCTCACCTACCTTAGCTCCCCCTGTCCCCAGGAACAAAGCCAGCATCCACCAATACTGCAGAGATCTAAAAGCCTCTGAACATTGAAAGAGATGTCAGTCCCAATCCAGCTGAGCATCCGTCCCCATCCATTCTCCAAGGGAGCAATAAACACGATGGATGGAATGCATCACGGAGAAAATAGAGGGATAAATCATGGTGACAAACAGGGTTTTTGTATTCATTTAGAGTTTCTATCTAGTACAAAGCAATGCCTTTTTTTGAGGGGGAAGACCAGAAATAAAATTGCAATCACTGATGTTCCTCATCGTTGGCATTATCAGTGTTTAGCATTTATGCTGTAGTATGGCCAGATACACAACCCCCGAGCATGCGCAAATAAATTTGTTAGTCTCTAAGGTGCCACAAGTACTCCTTTTCTTTTTTACACAACACCATATGGTCCCTTGCCCAAGCATTGTGGAAGATGCAAAAATCCATCTCCTCTCACCTTACACAGCCTATACAAGAGCCATGATCACCATAATTGCACCCTGGGCATGCCCTGAAAGTGGCTGGATGGCCTGCCCCCTTCCACAACAGCCTGTGGATTGGCCCAGTGCTGCAGAGAGGGAGTACGCTACAGCATCCCAGGTGGCAGCATGCACACACCATCTGCCCTCCCTGGAGATTGGGGGGCAGCGGGGGGGGGGGGGGGAAGACTATGGCTCCTGATATACAATCATCCTTCTCAGACCTCCCCGTGGGCTGTGCTTGAATGCCACAATCCAGATTTTTAGTGTGCTTATTATGTATGGGAGGGTGGGTGTGGCTGCATGCACAGATGTGTAATAGCTATACACAAGTGACTAGATCAGATGAGAGATGGTTGGAAAATGATTATTTTCCCCACTGAATATTTCAATTTTTCAGCAAAAATTCCAAAATGGAAATATTTTGGCGCAAAACTGAAGTCATTTGAGGCTGAAATGTTGCCACAGTGCCTCATGGGAGTTGTAGTTCATGTAACTCATCCTTGCTTCCTTCTCTGTTGACTGAGCTCCCTGCTCAGATTACATGTCCCATGATGCAGCACCATCTTCTATATTGGTGAAAGAAGGCAGTGCATCCTGGCAGTCCCTGGCCATGGTGCCTCATGGGATCTGCCATTTGGATCTCTCATGCTCCTGTTCTCCTGTATGGGCTGTGTTCCCTGGCTGGAGAACAACAGTATTAGAGACCCAAGTGGCAGCTCCCAGGAGGCACCATGGAGCATTTCTGAGTAGAAATGTTTTGATTTTAGGATGGTGAGTTTTTCAACAAAAAAACTGAAATGTTCTGAGGATAGCAGATGCTTTCGAGAAAGTTGATGAAAAATGTTCAATGAGCCCTAGTAGAGATATGTGTTACATATAGATATCAATCAGCATAAAAAACAGGACATCAATCCCACTGAATCCTTAATTCTCTCTCTCCTTCCTTGCCAGGAGTGTGGTAATGAAGATGGGTTGGTCTTGCCCTTCTCACCCTACATCCTTCAACTCTGGACATGTCCCAGTTATAGATACTGAACATATTGTTGGCAGCATTGTTATTGGAAAACAGGTGAACAACTTTCCTGGGGCCCATCTGTCAAAGATGGAACAATACATGTTTGCAAACCAAAGACTAAAATGCAAGATCAGGATTTATTTAGAAAATAAAACCCATAATTCATTCTGTTTTTCCTCCCCTTCTATGGTCTGTTTATCTAATGCGTTGATATATATTCATCTATCTGTCTTCTGTTTATATGTCTGTCTGTATTAGCTCTTTACTCTATGTATCGGGCTAATACAAAAAGGAACAGTCAGTCATATAAACAGAAGACAAATAGATGAATAGATATCAATGCATTAGATAAACAGACCATAGGAGGGGAGGAAAAACAGAATGAATTATGGGTTTTATTTCCTTAATAAATCCTGATCTTACATTTCAGTCTTTGGTTTGCAAAGACATGATTTATTTTCTTTCTTTCTTTCACCTTGCTCTCTGTCCCCTGAATATACTCTTTTATATAGTCCACCATTAGCCAGTGGAACTCACTGTCACAGGATGAGATGGGGGGAAAGAGAATATGGACTTTAAAAGGATTTATACAGATGTTTAAATATATTAATTACACACAAGTCAAGCACTCAAAAGTTAGGAAGTGCCAGTATTAAGGTTGCTTGCATAACCTTAATTTGGCCCCCTTGTGTGTATGTATTATGATATGGTCTTTAATTACACAATCACATGGGTTTTTTTTCCATGGGACTCCTGCCTCATTCAGTGCACAGTGCAACATGTATATCGCTATGACAGAAATCACGAGGTGGCGCTGTTACATATAGTCTTAACCAGCTCTTAGAGGGTGAGTAGCATATAGTCTTGGAGAAATGTTGCATTTCTGTTAGTTTTGTGCTATTGTTTCTCTAGGGGAGCTGTGGCAAACATCAAACCAGTTTTTTTCCCTGCTTTAATCTCTCTAAATAGAGCCAATTCTTGAGGCAGAGTTGCTTCTTCGGAACTGGTATTTAGTGTCAGAAAAAGGTTTGCTGTTTGTGACCCCCTCAGTTCCAGGTCTGGTGAATGTAGTGTAAATAAAACGAGTGGGACTAAAAAAATACCAAGCTTCCATGTCACTTATTTCTCCTCCCACTAAAGCTGGCCTGCTAGGCTGTGACATTTGTTACCTCTTGGTAGAGAGGTGATGTTAGAAAACAGTAAATGAAAACTAAAAATGGATGAAAAACAACAAACATTTTTTCTGAAAAATGCAAAATGTTGAGAAAATCAAAATGTTTTTGCAAACTTCTCTGTTTTTGACAAATGGTCCCATGCAAATCAGTTCAAACTAAATGGAAGGATTAACAAAAATAAATCTGCAACTAGGGTTTTTGATTTCAAAAGGGCTGACTTTCAAAAATTAAGGAAATTAGTTAGGGAAGTGGATTGGACTGAAGAACTTACGGATCTAAAGGTAGGTCTAAAGGAGGCCTGGGATTACTTTAAATCAAAGCTGCAGAAGCTATCGGAAGCCTGTATCCCAAGAAAGGGGAAAAAATTCATAGGAAGGAGTTGTAGACCAAGCTCGATGAGCAAGCATCTTAGAGAGGTGATTAAGAAGAAGCAGAAAGCATACAGGGAGTGGAAGATGGGAGGGATCAGCAAGGAAAGCTACCTAATTGAGGTCAGAACATGTAGGGATAAAGCGAGACAGGCTAAAAGTCGAGTAGAGTTGGACCTTGCAAAGGGAATTGAAACCAATAGTAACAGGTTCTATAGCCATATAAATAAGAAGAAAACTAAGAAGGAAGAAGTGGGGCCGCTTAACACTGAGGATGGAATGGAGGTTAAAGATAATCTAGGCATGGCCCAATATCTAAACAAATACTTTGCCTCAGTCTTTAATAAGGCTAAAGAGGATCTTGGGGATAATGGTAGCATGACAAATGGGAAGGAGGATATAGAGGTAGATATTACCATATCAGATGTAGAAGCGAAACTGAAACAGCTTAATGGGACTAAATCGGGGGGCCCAGATAATCTTCATCCAAGAATATTAAAGGAATTGGCACCTGAAATTGCAAGCCCATTAGCAAGAATTTTTAATGAATCTGTAAACTCAGGAGTAGTACCGAATGATTGGAGAATTGCTAATATAGTTCCTATTTTTAAGAAAGGAAAAAAAAGTGATCTGGGTAACTACAGGCCAGTTAGTTTGACATCTGTAGTATGCAAGGTCCTGGAAAAAATTTTGAAGGAGAAATTAGTTAAGGACATTGAAGTCAATCATAGAATCATAGAATATCAGGGTTGGAAGGGACCCCAGAAGGTCATCTAGTCCAACCCCCTGCTCAAAGCAGGACCAAGTCCCAGTTAAATCATCCTAGCCAGGGCTTTGTCAAGCCTGACCTTAAAAACCTCTAAGGAAGGAGATTCTACCACCTCCCTAGGTAACGCATTCCAGTGTTTCACCATCCTCTTAGTGAAAAAGTTTTTCCTAATATCCAATCTAAACCTCCCCCATTGCAACTTGAGACCATTACTCCTCGTTCTGTCATCTGCTACCATTGAGAACAGTCTAGAGCCATCCTCTTTGAAACCCCCTTTCAGGTAGTTGAAAGCAGCTATCAAATCCCCCCTCATTCTTCTCTTCTGCAGACTAAACAATCCCAGCTCCCTCAGCCTCTCCTCATAAGTCATGTGCTCTAGACCCCTAATCATTTTTGTTGCCCTTCGCTGTACTCTTTCCAATTTATCCACATCCTTCTTGTAGTGTGGGGCCCAAAACTGGACACAGTACTCCAGATGAGGCCTCACCAGTGTCGAATAGAGGGGAACGATCACGTCCCTCGATCTGCTCGCTATGCCCCTACTTATACATCCCAAAATGCCATTGGCCTTCTTGGCAACAAGGGCACACTGCTGACTCATATCCAGCTTCTCGTCCACTGTCACCCCTAGGTCCTTTTCCGCAGAACTGCTGCCAAGCCATTCGGTCCCTAGTCTGTAGCGGTGCATTGGATTCTTCCATCCTAAGTGCAGGACCCTGCACTTATCCTTATTGAACCTCATTAGATTTCTTTTGGCCCAATCCTCCAATTTGTCTAGGTCCTTCTGTATCCTATCCCTCCCCTCCAGCGTATCTACCACTCCTCCCAGTTTAGTATCATCCGCAAATTTGCTGAGAGTGCAATCCACACCATCCTCCAGATCATTTATGAAGATATTGAACAAAACGGGCCCCAGGACCGACCCCTGGGGCACTCCACTTGACACCGGCTGCCAACTAGACATGGAGCCATTGATCACTACTCGTTGAGCCCGACAATCTAGCCAGCTTTCTACCCACCTTATAGTGCATTCATCCGGCCCATACTTCCTTAACTTGCTGACAAGAATGCTGTGGGAGACCGTGTCAAAAGCTTTGCTAAAGTCAAGAAACAATACATCCACTGCTTTCCCTTCATCCACAGAACCAGTAATCTCATCATAAAAGGCGATTAGATTAGTCAGGCATGACCTTCCCTTGGTGAATCCATGCTGACTGTTCCTGATCACTTTCCTCTCCTCTAAGTGCTTCAGGATTGATTCTTTGAGGACCTGCTCCATGATTTTTCCAGGGACTGAGGTGAGGCTGACCGGCCTGTAGTTCCCAGGATCCTCCTTCTTCCCTTTTTTAAAGATGGGCACTACATTAGCCTTTTTCCAGTCATCCGGGACTTCCCCCGTTCGCCACGAGTTTTCAAAGATAATGGCCAAGGGCTCTGCAATCACAGCCGCCAATTCCTTCAGCACTCTCGGATGCAATTCGTCCGGCCCCATGGACTTGTGCACATCCAGCTTTTCTAAATAGTCCCTAACCACCTCTATCTCTACAGAGGGCTGGCCATCTCTTCCCCATTTTGTGATGCCCAGCACAGCAGTCTGGGAGCTGACCTTGTTAGTGAAAACAGAGGCAAAAAAAGCATTGAGTACATTAGCTTTTTCCACATCCTCTGTCACTAGCTTGCCTCCCTCATTCAGTAAGGGGCCCACACTTTCCTTGGCTTTCTTCTTGTTGCCAACATACCTGAAGAAACCCTTCTTGTTACTCTTGACATCTCTTGCTAGCTGCAGCTCCAGGTGCAATTTGGCCCTCCTGATATCTTTCCTACATGCCCGAGCAATATTTTTATACTCTTCCCTGGTCATATGTCCAACCTTCCACTTCTTGTAAGCTTCTTTTTTATGTTTAAGATCCGCTAGGATTTCACCATTAAGCCAAGCTGGTCGCCTGCCATATTTACTATTCTTTCGACTCATCGGGATGGTTTGTCCCTGTAACCTCAACAGGGATTCCTTGAAATACAGCCAGCTCTCCTGGACTCCCTTCCCTTTCATGTTAGTCCCCCAGGGGATCCTGGCCATCTGTTCCCTGAGGGAGTCAAAGTCTGCTTTCCTGAAGTCCAGGGTCCGTATCCTGCTGCTTACCTTTCTTCCCTGCGTCAGGATCCTGAACTCAACCAACTCATGGTCACTGCCTCCCAGATTCCCATCCACTTTTGCTTCCCCCACTAATTCTACCCGGTTTGTGAGCAGCAGGTCAAGAAAAGCGCTCCCCCTAGTTGGCTCCCCTAGCACTTGCACCAGGAAATTGTCCCCTACGCTTTCCAAAAACTTCCTGGATTGTCTATGCACCGCTGTATTGCTCTCCCAGCAGATATCAGGAAAATTAAAGTCACCCATGAGAATCAGGGCATGCGATCTAGTAGCTTCCGTGAGTTGCCGGAAGAAAGCCTCATCCCCTGGTCCGGTGGTCTATAGCAGACTCCCACCATGACATCACTCTTGTTGCACACACTTCTAAACTTAATCCAGAGACACTCAGGTTTTTCCACAGTTTCGTACCGGAGCTCTGAGCAGTCATACTGCTCCCTTACATACAGTGCTACTCCCCCACCTTTTCTGCCCTGCCTGTCCTTCCTGAACAGTTTATAACCATCCATGACTGTACTCCAGTCATGTGAGTTATCCCACCAAGTCTCTGTTATTCCAATCACGTCATAATTCCTTGACATCACCAGGACCTCCAGTTCTCCCTGCTTGTTTCCAAGGCTTTGTGCATTTGTATATAAGCACTTGAGATAACCTGTTGATCGCCCCTCATTCCCAGTATGAGGCAGGAGCCCTCCCCTCACAGACCTTCCTGCCTGTGCTTCCTCCCGGTATCCCGCTTTCCCACTTACCTCAGGGCTTTGGTCTCCTTCCCCCGGTGAACCTAGTTTAAAGCCCTCCTCACTAGGTTAGCCAGCCTGCTGGCAAAGATGTTCTTCCCTCTCTTCGTAAGATGGAGCCCGTCTCTGCCCAGCACTCCTCCTTCATGGAACACCATCCCATGGTCAAAGAATCCAAAGCCTTCTCTCCGACACCACCTGCGTAGCCATTCGTTGACCTCCACGATTCGACGGTCCCTACCCAGGCCTTTTCCTTCCACGGGGAGGATGGACGAGAACACCACTTGCGCCTCCAACTCCTTTATCCTTCTTCCCAGAGCCACGTAGTCCGCAGTGATCCGCTCAAGGTCATTCTTGGCAGTATCATTGGTGCCCACGTGGAGAAGCAGGAAGGGGTAGCGATCCGAGGGCTTGATGAGTCTCGGCAGTCTCTCCGTCACATCACGAATCTTAGCCCCTGGCAAGCAGCAGACTTCTCGGTTTTCCCGGTCAGGGCGGCAGATAGATGACTCAGTCCCCCGGAGGAGAGAGTCCCCGACCACCACCACCCGCCTTCTCCTCTTGGGAGTGGTGGTCGTGGAACCCCCAACCTCAGGACATCGCATCTCATGCCTCCCAACCAGCGGAGTCTCCTTCTGCTTTCTCCCCCCAGACATATCATCTGGTCCACTCTCCGCATTGGTACCTGTGGAGAGAACATGAAAGCGGTTAGTTACCTGTGTCTGTGTTACTGGAACCCAGACATTCCGCTTACCTCTTCTGGAGGTCACATGTTGCCAAGCTTCTTCACTGGCCTCTTGGCTCCTCTGTGCAACCTGCTCTATATCTTTAGAGCTTTGTGCCCCTAGAAGGCTATCCTGAGTTTGGTCCAGAAATTCTTCAGTCTCTCGTATACAACGCAGGGTCGTTACCTGTTGCTCCAGACCTTCAATCTTCTCTTCCAATATGGAGACCAGCTTGCACTTTGTACAGACAAAGTCGCTTCTGTCCTGTGGAAGAAAAACAAACATGGCACATCCAGTGCAGGTCACAACAGCTGAACCCCGCCCTTCCATATCACCTACCTACTATGAGCTTCCTCAGAGACGTTGGCAAGATGTAAGCCTCACTGGGCTCACTCCAGGCGAACTCCCAGGCAAACTCCTGCTGTGAGCTGCTCTGCTGTCCCCGCTGCTCAGCTGGTTCGCGAGGCTCTGGCTATTTTTAAACAGCCAGGCTTCCCTGACGCAAACACACAGACACCCTAATGCCCGCCCCCTGCAGG
This sequence comes from Dermochelys coriacea, assembly GCF_009764565.3. NCBI lineage: Eukaryota > Metazoa > Chordata > Testudines > Dermochelyidae > Dermochelys > Dermochelys coriacea. The sequence continues at coordinate 40,703,673 of NC_050077.1, forward strand.
CTAGCAGCCAATCAGACACTCACTCAGGCTCTCTCCCTGCCCTCCCAGCAAACACACGCTCGGATACTTCCTCAGCAAGCAAACACACACACTCGGATACTTACCAGTCCCAGGCAAACTCCTGCTGTGAGCTGCTCTGCTGTCCCCGCTGCTCAGCTGGTTCGCTGCCGCTCAGCTGGTTCGCGAGGCTCTGGCTATTTTTGGTAAATGGGAATGGTAAATGGGACAAAATACAAAATGGTTTTACAAAAGGTAGATCGTGCCAAACCAACCTGATCTCCTTTTTTGAAAAAGGAACAGATTTTTTAGATAAAGGAAATGCAGTGGATCTAATTTACCTAGATTTCAGTAAGGCATTTGATACCGTGCCACATGGGGAATTATTAAATTGGAGAAGATGGGGATCAATATGAACATCAAAAGGTGGATAAGGAATTGGTTAAAGGGGAGACTGCAACGGGTCCTACTGAAAGGCGAACTGTCAGGTTGGAGGGAGGTTACCAGTGGAGTTCCTCAGGGATTGGTTTTGGGATCAATCTTATTTAATCTTTTTATTACTGACCTTGGCACAAAAAGTGGGAGTGTGCTAATAAAGTTTGCAGATGATACAAAGCTGGGAGGTATTGCCAATTCAGAGAAGGATCGGGATATTATACAGGAGGATCTGGATTACCTTGTAAACTGGAGTAATAGTAATAGGATGAAATTTAATAGTGAGAAGTGTAAGGTTATGCATTTAGGGATTAATAACAAGAATTTTAGTTATAAGTTGGGGACGCATCAATTAGAAGTAACGGAAGAGGAGAAGGACCTTGGAGTATTGGTTGATCATAGGATGACTATGAGCTGCCAATGTGATATGGCTGTGAAAAAAGCTAATGCGGTTTTGGGATGCATCAGGAGAGGCATTTCCAGTAGAGATAAGGAGGTTTTAGTACCATTATACAAGGCACTGGTGAGACCTCACCTAGAATCCTGTGTGCAGTTCTGGTCTCCCATGTTTAAAAAGGATGAATTCAAACAGGAGCAGGTACAGAGAAGGGCTACTAGGATGATCCGAGGAATGGAAAACTTGTCTTATGAAAGGAGACTTAAGGAGCTTGGCTTGTTTAGCCTAACTAAAAAGAAGGTTGAGGGGAGATATGATTGCTCTCTATAAATATATCAGAGGGATAAATATAGGAGAGGGAGAGGAATTATTTCAGCTCGGCACCAATGTGGACACAAGAACAAATGGGTATAAACTGGCCACCAGGAAGTTTAGACTTGAAATCAGACAAAGGTTTTTAACCATCAGAGGAGTGAAGTTTTGGAATAACCTTCCAAGGGAAGCAGTGGGGGCAAAAGATCTATCTGGTTTTAAGATTCTACTCGATAAGTTTATGGAGGAGATGGTATGATTGATCTTTAAATATTCAGGGTAAATAGGCCAAATCCCCTGAGATGGGATATTAGATGGATGGGATCTGAGTTACCCAGGAAAGAATTTTCTGTAGTATCTGGCTGTTGAATCTTGCCCATATGCTCAGGGTTTAGCTGATCGCCATATTTGGGGTCGGGAAGGAATTTTCCTCCAGGGCAGATTGGAGAGGCCCTGGAGGTTTTTTGCCTTCCTCTGTAGCATGGGGCATGGTTGACTTGAGGGAGGCTTCTCTGCTCCTTGAAGTCTTTGAACCATGATTTAAGGACTTCAATAGCTCAGACATGGGTGAGGTTTTTCATAGGAGTGGGTGGGTGAGATTCTGTGGCCTGCGCTGTGCAGGAGGTCAGACTAGATGATCAGAATGGTCCCTTCTGACCTTAGTATCTATGAATCTATGAATCTGTGAAATCTGTTTGGCTTCCAGTGTTGCCCCTCTCAGCCTCAGCAAGTGAGTTCTGCTACTGCTAAGCTGTGTGCCAGCTCCCTGACACACCAGCCTTTCTGCCTTGCCAGCAAACTCTTCTGGATTCTGCCAGTCCAGACCTTGCCTTGCAGTGAACCCCAACTCCTGAGTTCCCCAGAGACATCTCCATGCAGAGTCCAGCCCTCTCCTGGAACACTCCCAGAAGTTATTCAGTTTGTCGTGCCTTTAAAGAGCCAATACACTGCAGCCTGTTAGCGTAAGTGGGGCTAACACACTCTTCCCTTCCATCAGTGCACTGAAGTGTTTTATAATAAAAATAAAACCTAGGATTCAGTGATACCAAGAGGAAGGAATAAACTAGAAAGGGTTACAAGAAAATAGAAGTACATATGTGCTTCTAAGACTATAACCTGATTTAACAAATTAGAAGTTGTTGTTTCAATGGTTAATTAGACTCATTGTTAAACATTTGTGCCATGCATCTAGTCTGAATTTGTGTATTTTCTAATTCAAGACATTGGATCTTGTTGCTCCTTTGATAGGCTGAGGAGCCCACTATTATGAAATTTCTAGTCCCCAAGTTAGTATGTAGGCCCTTAGTCACCTAAGCCATAGGTGACTTTTGAGGATTTGGGCTGTATAGACTGTGATTAAGTCACCCCTTAACCATCTCTTTGTTAACTTAAATAGACTGAGCTCCTTGTCACTATAACTATAAGGCAGGTTTTCATCATTTAATCATTGTTGTGGCTCTTCTCTGAACCCTCTCCAATTTATCAACAACCTTGAACTATGGATACCACCACTGGACACAGGAATCCAGTAGCAGTCAGACCAGTGCCAAGTACAGTGGTAAAATAACTTCTCTGCTCCTACTCAATATTCCTCTGTTTATATACCCAAGAATCTCAATAGCTCTTTTGGACATAGTGTTGCATTTTAGCTGATTATCCATCATGCCCCCAAATATCTCTGTTAGAACCACCACTTCCCAGGATAACCGTGCTATCTTGTAAGTATGGCCTATATTCTTCCTTCCTAGATAGAGAGCTGGCCAGGAAGCTCAATTTCAGTTCCATGAGAAATTGAGTTTTCCAAAACTTTTATTTTGTCCTGGATCAAGACAAACAGTCAAAAACTCAATAAAGTCACAGAAGTGAAATCCTGCAGTACTTCATGTTAGGAACATGTAATAAATGTAGCATTTCTGAAACATATTATACTCCCCAGGATCAGCTGGTGGACAGCAGTGTTGCTGGGGGCCCTGGAAGCTGCTGCCTGAAATTGACATGATTCTTATTAGTTTCATGCTATTCTCCATTGTGTAGCAGTGGTGAGACTGACCAGATACTTGTCAGATTAACACTTGTCAGTTTTATGGTTACTATTTTTCTTGGATCCTTGACTGGGGTTCCGGGAAAGTTAATGAAAATCTAAACGTTTCCATTTCAACAAACTGGCAAAATCAGGTATAAAAATGTTTTGTCAGAATTTTTCCAACCAGGTCTGCCTAGATGTATGACTTTATATTGGCTGTACTGAAGTGCATATTGTTTGCTTGCGCATAACTTACCAAGCAATTGCTCTGCATCAATGACCTGTCCTCTTCCTTATTTACTACTCCCCCAAACTTTGTGTCAGCTGCAAACTTTCAGTGATTTTGTTTTCTTCCTGATCACTGATAAAAAAAATATTAGATAGTATAGAGCAAATCGCTCTGGTAAGTCCAAAAGAAATGCACCTACATGACAATGATCCCCATTTATAATTACATTTTGAGACCTGTCAGTTAGCTAGTTTTTAATCCATTTAATGCATGCCATGTCAATTTTTGTATCATTCTAGATTCTTAATCAAAATGTCACGCAACCCCAAATCAAATGCTTTACAGAAGTCTAAGTATATTACATCAACACGATTACTTTCATCAACCAAATTTTTAATCTCATCAAAAAAGATATCAAGTAAGTTTGACAGGCTGTATTTTCCATAAACTATGTTGATTGACATTAATTATATTACTCTTCTTTAATTCTTTATTAATTGAGTCCTATATCAGCCACTCCATTATTTTGTCAAAGATCAATGCCAGGCTGAGTGGTATATAATTGCTCAGGTCATCCCATTTACACTTTTAAATGTAGACACAACATTGTTTCTTCCAGTCATCTGGAACATCTCCAGTTTTCCAAGACACACGGAAAATCAATGTAAATGGTCCAGAGCTCCTCAGCCAGTTCTTTTAAATTTTTTGGTTACAGGTTATCCAGACGTGCTAATTTTACAATGCCTTAGTTTAGTAGCTGCTGTTTAACTTTCTCCTTACTTACTGTTGAAATGGAAAGTATTTCACCATCATCGTATGATAAGAATACATCATTTGGCTTTTTTCCCAGCTACAGAATAGAAATATTTATTTAACACTTTTATCTTTTCTGTATTAATACTACCACTTCCATCTAAAAATGGACGAATACCATTGTTAGGATTCCTTTTTGTTATTAGTATACTTTAAAAACTCATTATTGTCCTTAAGTCTGCTGGCCATAGCTTTTACTTTGTGTCCTTTTGTTTCGCTTATCAATTTTCTACAGTTCCTAGCTTCTAATGTATTTTTATTTTTATTTTTATAGCTGCTTTCACTTCCCCTCTAAGCTAGGTTGGTGTATTAACCCGCCATAGTCTTCTTTCTTGATTTTAGCTTTCTGGGCATCTAGTAGAATATTCTTCAACAGTTCTTAATTATCATTCACATTTTTCTGTTTAAATTCTTTCTCCCATCTGTTTTGGCTTATAAGTGTTTTCAGTTTTATTGAAATTGGCTGTTTTAAAGCACAAACTATATATATTACTGGTTGGACTTCATTCTGTTTTCACATAACAAATGTAATCAAGTCATGATCATTCCATTTTTAGTTTTGTGATCAGTTCCTTTTTATCTGTCAAGATGAGGTGTAATATAGAATTGCCTCATATTGGATGTAACACTTTTTGGAAACACTTTAGGAAATTGCCATCTATTGGTTTTAGACATCCCAAGGACGTTTTAGTACGAGCAGAGTGAAGCCTCCAGAATATGTCACTCAGCTGAAGTCTCCAATGCTAATGCACTATTTCCTACACATGATAGACAATTGTTTAACAAGCTGATCATCCCAATCTCTGGTGTAATTTGATTTTCTGTAGCAGATACCAACTAATACTCCATAATGCATTTTATCTGTTAGGGCACTGATCCATAGGCATTCAAGATCCTCTGCTTCCAAATTGTCTGACTTGGAAACAGGTAATGTCATTTTTTTTGACACAGAGTACCACTCCCCTTTTTCCCATTTGATCCTTCCTAAGTAGGTTATAGTGATTTTAACATTCCAGTCATGCAACTCTTCCCAGCAGGTTTCAGTAATACCAAATAGGTCAAATTTATGCTTATAAATGAGCAATTCTAATTACTCTTGTTTTTTACTGAGGCTCCTGAATCGGTGTGGAGGCAGTTAAATATTTCCTCCTCTCCATGTCCCTTAGTGCCTTGATTAATTTTGTTCTCAACATCTTGATTTTGTGTTCATTTGTTCCCTTCTTCACACTCCCTTTTTGTTTGTTTTAAGGGCTTCTGACTCGTCTAGCCAGCCAATCCCCTAGAAAATTGGTTCTCCTTCTGATGAGATGGGGTGCAACCAAACAATACAGCCCCCTCCTCCCCAAAGAAGATGACCCAAACCCTCTACCTTACACCATTTACCTAGCCAGTGGTTCACTTCCAGAATCTACTGCCTTCTGTCTTCCTATGCTTACAGGACAGGTAGGCTCTCCAAGAATATTCTTCTCCTTCAGCACCCTTCTGAGTTTTCTGTAATTGTCTATAATCTGTGAGGTATCTCACAGAGCAGTGTCAGTAGTACTGAACTCAGTCATCACCAGAGGAACCTTGCCTCTAGCTTCAGAACCCAGTGCAGTCACAGTTCGTATCTTGGCTCTGTGAAGACGCTACACTGTCCTGTCATCCACTGGTGCCTTGCAAAATGTTCTTTCCACTTGTCTACAACAGAATCCCCAACAAGGATAATGAATCTTACTTGGACAGTTGGTGATCCCTTTGTGGATATGTAACCTCCTGCGTGTGGTGTTCTGTCCCATCTAGTGACATCAAGACCCCTTAGAGAGAGTTAAAATGCATCTGCTCTACAGCCTTAGGTAACAGTCAGCTGGCTTTTAGCTTACATGGTAGAGGCTCATGTACTAAGCTCCAGAGGTCCCAGGTTGATCCCGTCCATCGACAACCGGGGTCTGTCAGCCTTACAAATACACTTAATTGTCTTTCAGGGGCTGAGCAGCTATCCACAGGTATGGCCCGTAGAGCTTTCCAGTCCTCTTCACCAGCTGGCTCTTCAGAGATATTGTCTGCAGTTTCACCACTGAAAACGTGATAATGATTGGATGCTTCTAGCTATGTGGAATTCCTCCTGGTCGTCCTCTTTCTGGTGGTCACTGCCAGCCCATCTTCATCTTCCTCCAGCTGTGTAGAACACTGTGTGGTCCTCTCACCACTGTTTGTTGTGAAATGCTAAACCTCCTTTCTGGTTTCCACACTCTCTTGTTCTTGGTAGCCAGTTCCTTTCTTTCTTGAATCTGGAATAGTGATGTTCCCAAATCAGGTTGTCCAACCTCCTCAATCTCTTTGATGCTCCACTGTGGCAGTACTTTGTGTTTCCAACCCAGAAATCTTTTCTTCCAGCATAACCACCAACTTGCACTTCACATAGAGCAGTGAATCATAGAATATTAGGGTTGGAAGAGGACTCAGGAGGTCATCTAGTCCAATCCCCTGCTCAAAGCAGGACCACACCAACTAAATCACCAGTAGTCACCAACCGGTGATCGTGATCGACTGGTCAATCCTGGAGACTCTCCCAGTTGATCACAATCTCCAGTGGTGCAGTGGGGCTGCTGCTAAAGCAGGCTCCCTGCCTGCCCTGGCCCCTTGCTGCTCCCAGAAGTGGCCAGTGTGGCCCCGCAGCCCCAGGGAAGGACAGAAGTTTCCGCACACTGCTTCTGCCTGCAAGCACTGCCCCCCTAGCTACTACTGGTGGGAATGGGGAACTGTGGCCATTGGGAGCTGTGGGGGCAGGGCCTACAGAGAGGGGCAGTGCATGGAGCTACATGCCCCCCCAGGGGCCACAGGAGTGCGTAGACCCCTTGTGGGAGCAGCGTGGGGCCAGGGCTGCCTGAGGTAAGTGCCGCTCCCTTCAATGGGCAGGTTCTGAATGGCTCTGCAGCATTAAGACCAGAAGTAGCATGAGTACAGCAGGCCCACTATGCTGGACCAGCATTTCTCTTCCACCATCTAACCTGCAGCCTCCTGGATCCAGCTCCCCATACCCACTCCTGCAACCCAAGCCCATGCCTGAGCCCCCTCCCAGAGCCAGCACCCCATACCCCCTCCTGCACCCTGTACCTCATCCTGCACCTGTACCCCCCTCCCACAGCCAGCACCCCACACCCCTTCCTTCACCCCAACACTCTGCCCCAGCCTGGAGCCCTCTCCTGCACCCAAACTCCCTTCCAGAGCTTGCACCTCTCACCCACTCCTGCACCCCAATCCCCTGCCCCAGGCTCAGCTCAGAGCCTCTTCCCACACTCCAAACCCCTTGGCCCCAGCCCAGAGCCCACCCCCCTCCCGCACCGCTACCCCCTGCCTCAGCCAGTGAAAGTGAGTGAGGGTGGGGGTGAGCGAGCGACGAGGGGGGGATGGGAGTGAGTGAGGTGGGGCTTCGGGGAAGTGGTGGGGCCTCGGGGAAGGGCAAGGGTAGATCCTGGGTTGCCCTTAAATTCAAAAAGTGATCTTGGCTGTAAAAAGGTTAGAGACCCTGACATAGAGGAAGTCCCTTTTGGCAGGAAATAATGACACATCTGTTGTAGGTCATGGCCACTGATCCATCACTGGCCATGCTGGTATTCAACATAGAACAGTAGCTAGAACAAAAGATCTTACACTCATTCTCCAAGCACCCTCCCAAACTCTCAGTTTGCTGCTCCTGTTTACCTTAATGAGACCAACTCTAGTATTGTCTATTGCACATAACCTGGATCAGGGGCTAGGGGTAAGGCTGGGGATAAAGTAAGGAGGACAAGTTTCCCTGGTGGGGGCAACAATCTGAAGCACAGCTCTCCCTCCTCTGTTCCTCTGCATTGATGAGCTCTTTCTTTTTTACCTGGCTTAAGTAAGGAGTTTCCCCTTCTCTCTGCTTGAAGTCATGCGAGCTGCCTCTCTCATATTCATCAACTGTAACTGCCAGGGTCCTAGCTTGATGTTTGGAAATAAATTGTTTTCCCAGATATGAATGTCTACTGGGTTGGCGCTATTTGAGATTACTATCCCCACCCAAATATCAGCACTGGAACTAATTCAATAAAGCCAAGTGCACAGTACTTTGTTTCGGAAAGAAGAATCAAATTGCACAACTATAAAATGTGAATTACCTGACTAGGTGGTAGAACTGCTGAAAAGGATCTGAGGTTATCGTGTATCACAGATTGAATATCAGTCAATTATATGATGCAGTTGCGAAAAAGGCTAATATTCTGGGGTGTATTAACAGGAGTGTCATTTGTAAGACACGGGAGGTCATTGTCCCACTCTATGTGGTAATGGTGAGGCCTCAGCTGGAGCACAGTGTCCAATTCTGGGTGCATTTTAGAAAGCTGTGGACAAATTGGAGAGAGAGAAGATCAGAGCAACCAAAATGATAAAAGGTTTAGAAAACCTGACCTATGTGGAAAGGTTAAAAAAACTGGGTGTGTTTTTAGTCTAGAGAAAAAGAGGGCACCTGATATCAGTCTTCAGATATGTTAACAACTGTTATAAAGAGGAAGATGATCAATTGTTCTCCTTGTCCTATCTTCACTGGACAAGAAGTAATTGGCTTAATGTGCAGCAAGGGAGATTTAGGCTAGCTATTAGAGTAAGTGGGTGAATGGTCCCGCTATTGTGGGGAACTTTACTGGCTTATACACTACTCCAGTTAAATGGGCTAACGAAAGGATCTGGATCCCACTTCCATTACCCAGAGGCCTGCCTGACCTCAAGGACTCCCCTTCCACTCTTCTGTGTGGCAAAGTACTTGTAATTGTGGCAAGGCTTGGCCCAGGATTCCTGAGGGCTTGTGCCCCCGACACAGCCTTGCCATGGTCACTTGGGGAAGGAGCTAGGGTGTCTCCACTCTGGGGTGCTCTCTCTGCACTGGACTCTTCCCTGACCCACTGATCATTGTGTATAGTTCAAAGCAAATACAATTTATTAAACAGCAACTAATTACAAAAAATAAGGGGGGAAAAATGGGAAAGGTTAAAGGAAAACATGTCATCCTGCTCTGTGGACAAAGAGAACCACAAATAGCTATTGCTGGAATGACAGGGCAGTTCACAGTCTGTTCCTCACATATCCCAGGACTCCTGCCCAGGCCTTGGCTGTGCTGCAGGAATGCTGTGGGTCAGACATTAGCTCTGGCAGTGGCCACACGCCCTCAGGCTCTAGGTAGCAGGATCCTCCTTCCCAGCATCATCCGCCCCCCCCCCCCCATTGGGGTTATAATCCCCATCAAGTCTGGCCTGCAAGGCTTCTTGTCTGGGGGTGTCTCCCTGCGCAGGGCCCTCTGCTCAGAGTCCCCTCCCCCCAGCTCTCCCCAGCTGCTCACCACACTAGCATGGACAAAACCGAACACCTTTGCCCTGCCTTGTCCGTTCCCTGAGGCCCCACCTCCACTCACTCCACACCCTCCCACCATCACTTGCTCTCTCCCACCCTCATTCACTGTCACTGGGCTGGGGCAGGGGGTTTGGGTGCAGGAGGTGGAGAGGGCTCCAGCTGTGGATGCGGGCTCTGGGATGGGGCCAGAAATGAAGGGTTCAGGGGGTGGGCTCAGAGATGGGGCAGGGGGTTCGGGTGTGGGAGGGAGTGTGTGCTCTGGGAAGGAGTTTGGGTTTGGGAGGGAGTTCACGGCTGGGATAGGAGGTTAAGATGTTGGAGGGGGTGTGCGGTGCAGGATCCCAGCTCTGGGAAGGAGTTTAGATGTGGGAGGCTTCCCTGATAGTCCCTGTACCTGGGGGCAAGGGAGCTGCCCAGATCCAGGGCAGGCAGGGAGCCTGCCTTAGCCCCACTGCACCAACTTTTAATGGCCTGGTCAGCGGTGCTGACCGGAGCCACCAGGGTCCCTTTTCAACTGGGAGTTGTGGTCGAAGACCGGACCCTTGGCAACCCTACACCGCACCCGGCTCCAGACTGCTCCAGCTCCAGCCCCAGCATGGCTGCTGCTCTGCCTCCAGCCCCCTGGACTGCTTCTCTGGCCCCTCTGGCTCTGGTTGCTGCAGCTTTTCTCCCAGCACAGGTATGCTCCCTGGGCTGCTTCTCTGGTTCTCTCTGGCTGGTGCGACCCTGCTGCCCAGCACAGATCAGGTCCCTGCTTTCCCCTTAGCTCAGCCCCACTCTATTCCAGGCAATTCCAGCTCACATGGAGGTTGGGACCGCCCTGGTCTCCTGACTCCCTCATTCACCTGCCTGCCCTGTCAATCAGGCTGACTTGGAGCATTGGCCTCTTCTCATTGCTCCTAGGAACTGTCAGTCTCAGGGTCCTGATTTCCTATTAGAACATAAGAACAGCCATACTGGGGCAAGAAGTTCCAGAGATTGAAAGGGCGTTGCATGAAAAAATACTTGCTTGTGTTTGTTTTAAACCTACTACTGCACCTATTAATTTCCTTTGGTGGCCCCATGTTCTTGTATTATCTTGTATTAACATTTCCTTATTTACTTTCTCTATACCACTCATGATTTTATAGACTTCTATCATATCCCCCCTTAGTTGCCTCTTTTCCAAGCTGAAAAGTCCCAGTCTTATTAATCTCTCCTCATACGGAAGCTGTTCTGTACCCCTACTCAGTTTTGTTGCCCTTTTCTGAACCTTTTTCAATTCCAATATATATTTTTTGAGATGGGGCAACCACATCTGCATGCAGTATTCAAGGTGTGGGCACCCCATGGATTTATATAGAGGTAATATGATATTTTCTGTCTTATTATCTATCCCTCTCTTGATGATTCCCAACATTCTGTTTGCTTTTTTGACTGCCGCTGCACATTGAGGGGATGTTTTCAGAGAACTATCTGCAATGACTCCAAGATCTTGAGTGGTAACAGCTAATTTAGACCCTGTCATTGTATATGTATAGTTAGGATTATGTTTTCCAATGTGCATTATTAAATTTCATCTGCCATTTTGTTACCCAGTCACCCAGTTTTGTGAGATCCTTTTGTAGCTTTTCACAGTGTGCCTGGGACTTAACTATCTTGAGTAGTTTTGTATCATCTGCAAATTTTGCCACCTCACTGTTTACCCCTTTTCCAGATCATTTATGAATATGTTAAATAGGACTGTGCCCAGTACAGATCCATGGGGGACACAACTATTTACCTCTCTCCATTCTGAAAACTGACCATTTATTCCTACCCTTTGTTTCCTATCTTTTAACCAGTTACCAATCCATGAGAGATTCCCTCTTATCCCATGACTGCTTATTTTGCTTAAGAGCCTTTGGTGAGAGACCTTGTCAAAGGCTTTCTGAAAATCTAAATACACCATATCACTGGATCTCCTTTGTCAGCATGCTTGTTGACCCCCTCAAAGAATTCTAATAGATTGGTGAGGCATGATTTCCCTTTACAAAAACCATGTTGACTATTTCCCAACAAATTATGTTCATCTATGTGTCTGACAATTTTGTTCTTTATGACAGTTTCAACCAATTTTCCCGGTACTGAAGTGATGCTTACTGGCCTGTAATTGCCAGGGTCACCTCTGGAGCCCTTTTTAAAAATTGGCATTACATTAACTATCCTCCAGTCATTTGGTACAGAAGCTGATTTAAATGATAGGTTACGGATGACAGTTAGTAGTCCTGCAATTTCACATTTGAGTTCCTTCAGAAGTCTTGGGTGAATACCATCAGGTCCTGGAGACTTATTACTGTTTGGGTTATCAATTTGTTCCAAAACCTCCTCTAATGACACCTCATTTGGGACAGTTCCTCAGATCTGTCACCTAAAAAGAATGGCTCAGGTTTGGGAATCTCCTTCACATCCTCAACAGTGAAGACCGATGCAAAGAATTCATTTAGTTTCTCCGCAATGGCCTTATCGTCTTTGGGTGCTCCTTTAGCATCTCGATCGTCCAGTGGTCCCACTGTTTAGCAGGCTTTCTGCTTCTGATGTATTTTTAAAAAAATTTGCTATTATTTTTGGAGTCTTTGGCTAGCTGTTCTTCAAATTCTTTTTTGGTCTTTCTAATTATATTTTTACACTTCATTAGCCAGAGTTTATGCTCTTTTCCATTTTCCTCATTAGGATTTATCTTCCACTTTTTAAAGGATGCCTTTTTACCTTTCACTGCTTCTTTTACTTTGTTGTTTAACCACGGTGGCTCTTTTTTGGTTCTCTTACTATGTTTTCTAAATTGGGGTATACATTTAAATTGAGCCTCTATTATGGTGTCTTTAAAAAGTTTCCAAACAACTTTCAGAGATTTTACTTTTGGTACTGTACCTTTTAATTTCTGTTTTACTAACCTCCTCATTTTTATGTAGTTCCCCTTTCTGAAATTAAATGCTACAGTGTTAGGCCGCTGTGGAGTTTTCCCCGCAACAGGGATGTTAAATATAATCATATTACGGTCATTATTACCAAGCGGTCCAGCTATATTCACCTCTTGGACCTGATCCTGTGCTCCACTTAGGACTAAATCAAGAATTGCCTCTCTTCTTGTGGGTTCCAGGACTAGATGCTCCAAGAAGCAGTCATTTAAGGTGTCAAGAAACTTTATCTCAGCATCCCTTCCTGAGGTGATATGTACACAGTCAATATGAGGATAGTTGAAATCCGCCATTATTATTATTGAGTTTTTTATTTTAATAGCCTCTCTAATCTCCCTGAGCATTTCAGAGTCACTAACACCATTCTGGTTAGGTGGTTTGTAATATAGCCCTACTGCTATATTCTTATTTTTCAAGCATGGAATTACTATCCATAGAGATTCTATAGTACAATGTAGTTCATTTAAGATTTTTACTTCATTTGATTCTTTGCTTTCTTTCACATACAGTGCCACTCCCCAGCCAGCATGACCTGTTCTGTCCTTCTGATATATTTTGTACCCTGGTATTACTGTGTCCCATTGATTATCCTCATTCCACGAGGTTTCTGTGATGCCTATTATATCAATATCCTAATTTAATACTAGGCGCTCTAGTTCACTGATCTGATTATTTAGACTTCTAGCATTGGTATATAAGCTTTTTAAAAACTTGTCATTTTTTGGCTATCCCCTATTGCATGATGTAATTGAATGGGAATTTTTTTCATTTGACTGTTTCTTATCAGATCTTCCCTGTATTTTATCATTTTCCATTCTCTCCTCCTTATTAGGACAAAGGGAATCTCCATTTATAGATCCTCCCTTAAGGGATGTCTGAACCATATGCTTCTCCACACCTGTTGGCTTTCCCCCAGCCCTTAGTTTAAAAACTGTTCTACGATCTTTTTAATTTTAAGCATCAGCAATCTGGTTCCATTTTGGTTTAGGTGGAGCCCATCCTTCTTGTATAGGCTTCCCCCTCCCAAAAGCTTCTCCAATTCCTAATAAATCTAAACCCCTCCTCCTTACACCATCGTCTCATCCACGCATTGAGACCCTGCAGTTCTGCCTGTCTAACTGGTCCTGTGCGTGGAACTGGAATGAATTCAGAGAATGCTTCCATAGGGGTCCTAGACTTCAATTTCTTAACTACCAGCCTAAATTTGGCCTGCAGGACCTCTCTCCTATCCTTCCCCATGTTGTTGGTACCTACATGTACCACGACCACCAGCTCTTCCCCAGCACTACACATAAGCCTATCTAGATGTCTCAAGAGATCTGCAACCTTTGGATCAGGGAGGCAAGTCACCGTGTGGTTCTCCTGATCATCGCAAACCCAGTTATCTATGTTTCTAATGATCGAATCGCCCATTACTAATACCTGTCTACTCCTAATAACTGGAGTTCCCTCCCCCGGAGAAGTATCCTCAATGCGAGAGGATACCACACCATCATCTGGGAGGAGGGTCCCTCTGCTCTAGTTGGATGTTCTCCATCTCTGAGGCTTTCATCCTCCTCAACAGCACAGAGGCTGTCAGACCGGGGGTGGGACCATTCTACTGTGTCCTGGAAAGTCTCATCTATGTACCTCTCTGTCTCCCTTAGCAAATCCAGCTCAGTCACCTTGGTCTCCAAAGTCCATACAACATCTCTAAGGGTCAGGAGCTCCCACTCTATTGCTGGACTTCTGCCTGCATTCTCTTTTTACTCCTGTCATAAATATAAAGGGAAGGGTAATCACCTTTCTGTATACAGAACTATAAAATCCCTCCTGGCCAGAGGCAAAACCCTTTCACCTGTAAAGGGTTAAGAAGCTAAGATAACCTCGCTGGCCCCTGACCAAAATGACCAATGAGGAGACAAGATACTTTCAAAGCTGGGGGGGGGGACAAAGGGTCTGTCTGTCTGTGTGATGCTTTTGCCGGGAACAGAACAGGAATGGAGTATTAGAACTTGTTAGTAAGTAATCTAGCTAGAAATGCGTTAGGTTTCCTTTTGTTTAAATGGCTGGTAAATAAGCTGTGCTGAATGGAATGTATATTCCTGGTTTTGTGTCTTTTTGTAACTTAAGGTTTTGCCTAGCGGGATTCTCTATGCTTTGAATCTGGTTACCCTGTAAGGTATTTACTATCCTGATTTTACAGAGGTGATTCTTTTACTTTTTCTTTAATTAAAATTCTTCTTTTAAGATCCTGATTGCTTTTTCATTGTTCTTAAGATCCAAGGGTTTGGGTCTGTGTTCACCTATGCAAATTGGTGCGGATTTTTATCAAGCCTTCCCCAGGAAAGGGGGTGTAGGGCTTGGGGGGATATTTTGGGGGGAAGACATCTCCAAGTGGGCTCTTTCCCTGTTCTTTGCTTAACACGCTTGGTGGAGGCAGCATAGGGTTCAAGGACAAGGCAAAGTTTGTACCTTGAGGAAGTTTTTAACCTAAGCTGGTAAGAATAAGCTTAGGGGGTCTTTCATGCAGGTCCCCACATCTGAACCCTAGAGTTCAGAGTGGGGAAGGAACTTTGACAACTCCCAAAGCTTGTTCCCTTGGTGGTGCTTTGTTTTTATCAAGCAATGTTTTGACCTTTAAGTGCAAAGAATGTTAGATGTATCTAGCCCCTGCTCACACTTGCCCTGTAAACTCCCTCGCCAAACTCCCTTGTTAGCCGCTCCTGTTCACTAGCTTCTCTGGTCGCTTAGGAGCGGGCTTTTTAAAGCCCTGCTCTATCTGAGTAGCCCCACCCCCTGATTAAGGGTTGATTAAATGCTTTGTCAAGAATCTCCTAGCTCTCAGCCTCACCTACCATTGATCCTTCCCTTTTCTTTTGGTATTAGGAGCTAGCCAACCAAAAAAACCCCACTAAGCTTTGGTAAGGTGCCAACAATCCCCTTACATTTAATCTGCAGGAAGGGAGATTTAGGTTAGATATTAGGAAAAACTTTCTAACTTTAAGGACAGTTAAACACTGGAACCAGTTACTGAGGGAAGTTGTGGAATCCCCCTCATTGGAGATTTTTAAGAATGGGTTGGACAAACACCTGTAAGGGCTGGTCTAGGTTTATTTGGTCCTGCTTCAGTGCAGGGGGCTGAATTAGATGACCTCCCAAGGTC
The DNA here is from genome assembly GCF_009764565.3 of Dermochelys coriacea. Lineage (NCBI taxonomy): Eukaryota > Metazoa > Chordata > Testudines > Dermochelyidae > Dermochelys > Dermochelys coriacea. The sequence goes on from NC_050077.1 coordinate 40,719,306, forward strand.
CCTTACAGCCCCACATTTCTATCATACCATGATCTCTACCACATGGGCTCTCAACCTGGGGTGATGCCCTGGGGAGCGTGCCTCAGAAACACAGACAAGGGGGCATGACCAACCTACCTTTTCCATGTTGCTAAGAGGGATTGGGGACCCCAGCTAGATCCCTGCCAGATGATGGGGGATGGGTTCCTGTGTTGGGGTACCAGACCTTTTCTGCACTGCCTAGACTCTGGAACTGGTGGAACCAACAAGACTTGGTCTTCCAGTGGCCAGAAGGGAGTTAGGCAGTAGCCAGCCAGGACCTACCAGGCAAGATAAGCAGGCTTGTCTGCTTCTTCCAAAGGGGGGTGCAGTGTGGAGCTAAGGCAGGAGTGGAACTCCCCAGTTCTAACCCTGAACTCCCAGACTTGTGTCAGGGCCTCACTATCAGACCACACCTTCAGTGACAGTATGCAACAAACCATTTATTTTTCGGATGGAGTTTAAAAGCCCAGGTGTCCATTTTGGAGTTGAATTCCAGTTAGCTGTTACTGGACTAACAAGGGGAGTACCTCATCAGGGCATGTATGGGACAAACCCATCCCAGCCTCACAGGAACAAAGGATGCTGGCCTAGGCAATGACAAAAGGATCTGTTAGACTCTGAGTGGGGGTATGTCTACACTATGAAGTTGTCAACAAAAGTTTTGTCTTTCACAGGTACTTAAAAAAGCACCCCCTTGAAAGACAAAAGTTTTGCCGACGTAAGTGGCAGTTTGAACACAACTTTGTCGGCAGGAGCACTGTCCTGCGACAAAGCTAACACTGATCGCAGGGCTGGAAGTATTTTGTCGGCACAGCCTTGTCACGAAAAGCTGCGTGGTGTAGACAAGCCAGTCACCCCCCTTCTTTTGGTCAGTTTTGGACTGCAATCAGGTAATACTCACCTGACTCTGAAGGGGAGGGGGGAAAAGCCAAGGGGGAGGAAAGGACATGATAAAAGGGAGAGACATTTGCCATGCTCTCTCTCTTCCACCTACATCTACAGACACCACACCAAGCGACTGAAGCGCTGATCAAAGGGAAGAGCCTGGCTGTAGAGCAACCAGCCAGCCTGTGGTGAGAAGCACTTAAGTTTGTAAGGGCACTGAAAGTGTTAAGATCAGCTTAGAATGCATTTTGCTTTTATTTCATTTGACCCAATCTGACTTATGTTTTAACTTATAATCACTTAAAATCTATCTTTATAGTTAATAAATCTATTTATTTATTCTACCTGAAGCATTGTGTTTGGTTTGAAGCATGTCAGGGACTCCCTTTGGGATTACAAGCCTGGTACATATAAATTTCTTTGTTAAATTGACAAACTCATATAAGCTTGTAGAGTCCAGCAGGCATAACTGGACACTGCAAGACGGAGGTTCCTAGGATTGTGTCTGGGACTGGAGGTATTGGCTAGTGTCATTTGGTTGCAAGAAGCTGGGAGCAGCTTACATGCCAGAGCTGTGCATGAACAGCCCAGGAGTCAGGGTTCTCACAGCAGAGCAGGGTCATGCTGGCTCCCAGAATCAAGGATTGGAGTGACCAATCATCAGTCCAGATAACACCAGAGGGGAATGTCACAGTCCTATGAAGGCATGAAGTGCAGAGCAGGAAGTGTGTGGCAGGAACAGAGGGGAAACCCAAGAAACTGCTGCTATGTCTGTAGGGACTGCGGAGAGCAGGAAGATTCTTGCAGAGTCTGGAGCCAGGAAGAAGGCTGGGGAAATCAAACAAGGAAGAGGCTGAGAAAGAACTCCAGAGAGCAGAGAATTCTGTTGTTGTGTAAGACATTTGAGAACTTTTAGTTTGGGACAGCTGTGACCCCAAACTAAAGACTATGACCTGGCCAGAGGGCTGAATCATTGGATGAGTTACTAGGCAAGAAACTGCCACAGCGTTGGAGCAACCATCTCACAAGGAGTGCTAGCCCAGTGAGGAGTTTCCTGGCCACAAGAGGGCTCATAGCAATGAGCAGACTTGCTTACAGATGGTCGTCTGGCTGGTGCACAGTATGGGGAGTCAGAAGACCTGGATTCTAATCCTAACTCGGTGGGATCAATGTTTTCCAAAGTGGCCACTAAAACCTGTGCTCAGCCAGTGGAAAATCGCCCTTCTGTCATCCAGTGGGGTACCCTCTGCAAGCTGTGTGAGGAGAAGTCTTGATCTGGGGGTGTCTAGCTTGGGAAAGCTTTCCAGAAGTGCTGAGCACCTGGAGCTCCCATCGACTTTAGATAGTATTGTGGCTCTTCCGCTCTCTGAAGAGACAAGACACAAGGAATGGGGAACAAAGAACCAACTTCAGCTTCATCCTGAACACCAGAACCAAGGTGGATACCCAAAAATGGAGGCACTCAAAATTAATGGCTGCTTGTGAACATATGGACCTAGATCCTCAGGAAACACTCCGAGCCTTGATGTGATCTCCTCAGCATCAGTGATCTCCTCCTTTTGATACAGTCTCCCATAGTATTCTTGCCAGCAAGTTAAAAAAGTATGGATTGGATGAATGGACTATAAGGTGGTTAGAAAGCTGGCTAGATTGTTGGGCTTAACAGGTAATGAGCAATGGCTCGATGTCTAGTTGGCAGCTGGTATCAAGCGGAATTCCCCGGGGTCGGTCCTGGGGCCTGTTTTGTTCAACATCTTTATTAACGATCTGGATGATGGGATTAATTACACCCTCAACAAGTTTGCAGATGACACTAAGCTCGGGGGAGAGGTAGATATGCTGGAGGGTAGGGATACGGTCCATAGTGAACGTGAGAAATTGGAGGATTGGGCCAAAAGAAATCTGATGAGGTTCAACAAGGACAAGTGCAGGGTCCTGCATTTAGGAAGGAAGAATCCCATTCACCGCTACAGGTTGGGGACCGACTGGCTAAGCAGCAGTTCTGCAGAAAAGGACCTGGGGATTACAGTGGATGAGAAGCTGGATATGAGTCAGCAGTGTGCCCTCGTTACCAAGAAGGCCAACGGCATATTGGGCTGTATTAGTAGGAGCACTGTCACCAGATTGAGTGCAGTGATTATTCCCCTCTATTCGGCATTGGTGAGGTCACACCTGGAGTATTGCGTCCAGTTTTGGTCCCCCCCCCACTACAGAAGAGATGGACAAATTGGAGAGAGTCCAGTGGAGGGCAACGAAAATTATTAGGGGGCTGGGGCACATGACTTACAAGGAGAGGCTGAGGAAACTGGGGTTATTGAGTCCGCAGAAGAGAAGAGTGAGGGGGGATTTGATTGCAGCCTTCAACTACCTGAAGAGGGGTTCCAAAGAGGATGGAGCTAGGTTGTTCTCAGTGATGGCAGATGACCAAACAAGAAGCAATGGTCTCAAGTTGCAGTTCAGGAGGTCTACATTGGATATCAGGAAACACTATTTTATTAGGTGGGTGATGAAGCACTGGAATGGGTTACCTAGGGAGGTGGTAGAATCTCCATCCTTAGAGGTTTTTAAGGCCCAGCTTGACAAAGCCCTGGCTGGGATGATTTAGTGGGTGTTGGTCCTGCTTTGAGCAGGGGATTGGACTAGATGATCTCCTGGTGTCTCTTCCAACCATAATATTCTATGATTCTATGGTGGTGCTTTTTTAGCAACAGCCGCACATCTGAGTTAGCCACTTCTTTATACAACTCTCCTGGGTGGCTGGTCGGGGAGGCAAACAAACTTCATTAAAAGTACTTGCCAGAACCAGGCTATTTGCATGGATTTCTCATTAAAAACAGGGAGCCTTCTTTTTCCATTCCCTTTTGATGGGTTGCAGGATTCTGGCCCAATATATTCACCAGGTAATTAGGTTACAAGAAAACCACAGTGAGGTAGTGAGAGGCCAAGCCCCATTGGGAGACAGTTCTTCCCCACTTGCCTTTACTCAAACGGTTCTATCTATTTTTTGTTGCTTTGTGATTGGGTTTAAATGGTTGATGCATTGACGGCAGGGCTGGAAGATTCCTTATAAGGAAAGAGAAGGCAGAAACCTGGGGTTATATGAGGACAAGCTCTGTAACGGATCTAGCAATTGCACAAGCCCTGAGCATAGGAGATCCCCATGGAAGCAGGGTAAGATGCAGTCTAGTCACAGGAATAAGGCTGACTGTAACCATCACAGGGGATTCCATAGTTACAGGGAGTGCAGCCACCATAAGTACAAGGGAGTAGGAGAGGGTGAGTTTGGGGTAGAAATAGGTGATGGCACCATGGTTTCACCTAGTTCTGAACTTCCCTTATCTCCGAGTGTTTGACTCCAGGTGTTTGGTGGGGGGGGGAATCCTCAGGTAGAGCTGGAGGTGTGTGGGTGTAGGCCCATCTCTAGTTTAGGAGGGGCCCTTTGAGAGCTAGCAGGATGCAGCGAGTCTTGGGAAAGAGCTGAGTTATTTCTCTTTCCTCACATGTAGAGGAACAAACTGGGAACTAGTGAGGAACCTGCAGGGGTGAGCATCCCCTCAGTTACATGAGAAGTTGCACACACAGACCTTTCATCAGCTATGTGGGAACCCTCCCAAGGAGACTTCTTCCCTGGGTGGAAACCCACCCCATGAACAACCTCTGTTCGGCCTTGGGGAAATTGTCCCACAATAGGAGTGAGAAAGACACCTGTCCCCTTCCTATGTTTGCTAGGAGAGTGACTGCAGCAATGTCTCTGAAAATCATCTTCCTCCATGGTGACTTGGTAATCACAGTTCCCTTTACAGCTATTGAAGTCCCTGAACTGGCAGAACAACAGCCTGTGAGCAGATGCCACCTCCTTCCCCAGAGTGTAGGCTGTGAAGTTCCTCTCATGTTGCATTTTACTGAGCATTTTTGTCACTGGAAGTTCCCAGCGCCAGATGGGGCCATTTGGCATTGTTTCATCTGCTGTGGAGTAGGTGAAGAGGACATGGCCAACTGACCCACCAGCCACAACTCCTTTTTAAACCCACCTCCATTACTGAGATGCATAAGCATCACCCAGGGGATTATTAGCTGGGTATTTCACTGTTGTGTTGCAATTAGAATTCAGGTCAGAACATGGGCAGGTCTGCCAGCACTCTGATGATAGCTTCAGCAGAGCTGTAGTTGCCAAGCATGCAATAAAGAGCTGCATGCAATGCAGGGCTGTATAAACATAACAGCCTTGTCTGGAAGCAGGGACTCTTCCTTTGAAATGCTCAACTTGGCGTCTTTCCTGATTGAGCATCTGGCTGTGAAAAGTAATAAGGATTTTCTCTATTGGACTCTGCTCTCAATCATAGAATATTGGGGTTGGAAGAGACCTCAGGAGGTCATCTAGTCTAACCCCCTGCTCAAAGCAGGGCCAATCCTTAATTTTTGCCCCAGATCACTAAATGGCCCCCTCAAGAATTGAACTCATAACCCTGGGTTTAGCAGGCCAATGCTCAAACCACTGAGCTATCCCTCCCCCTCAGCCCCAAAAACTAGGCATTTGTGGCACTAAGAAAGGGAGCTACTCACAGTAAATTGTGCAGATCTTCATACAACTCAGGCCCTTCTTTCGTGTGTGCTTTGGTCAGCATTGAAACAATCAACAATGGTGATATTTAAATAGCTGTCCTTAGGTTTTCAGAGTTAACACGCAGATGAAATTAATGGAGCGATTCACACTTCTCAGATGTGGGCAGGCATCCCTGCGTCAGTTACATTTTCTTCAAGTATGCACATTTTTCGTTACCGCCATAATGGCTAAAAGATATAGGGGCAGCTCCTCCACTGCTGTGATTCAGCATAGCTCCACTGGCTCTGAGTTAGCCCAGTCCATCCCCTTCTCCTCATACCATGGGGACTGCCACAAAAAGGCAACCTGTGCTGCAACAACTTGGCACTTCCTTGCATCCTGCCTCCATGCTTCTCACAACACTTCCTGCATCATCAGAAGATATCTCTCCAGCATCTAGTGTTATCACTACTGCAATGATCAGTGCAGAAAACACCTCCACCAATAGATGGTACTGTGTCTTTATCTTAGTGTTCCATTCTTGTGTTGTATGTTGTAGTGATCTGGGGTGGGGTGGGGTGAGTTGGAAGTCACATGCTGCCAGTGTGTTCTGGACTTGTGCCTTGAAGTTTCCAATAGTTCTCTGATTCTACACATATTACTTGTGGCACCTTAGAGACTAACAAATTTATTAGAGCATAAGCTTTCGTGAGCTACAGCTCACTTCATCGGATGCATTTGGTGGAAAATGCATTTTTCCACCAAATGCATCCGATGAAGTGAGCTGTAGCTCACGAAAGCTTATGCTCTAATAAATTTGTTAGTCTCTAAGGTGCCACAAGTACTCCTTTTCTTTTGCGAATACAGACTAACACGGCTGCTACTCTGAAACCTACACATATTACATTATTATTTGAAGCTGAGCCCCTGTCATGGCCCAGAACCACCTGGTGCTAGGTGCTATACAACCGAAGAACGGTCAGATTCATCACCATGAATAACCAGCATTGCAAATTTAGCTTCTTGCTCCGCCCATGGCTTGTTCATATACTAAGCTGGTTTTCACAAATTGCTTCAGTATTCAGTGAACAACTGGTGGTGTAAATTTCAAACAGCGTGGATCTTCGCAAACTGTGCCCTTTGACAATCGGCTCATGGTGGGGATGACTGATCCCATGGCATCGTTTCTGCTTTCTAATTGGGGAATTAGATGTTTGAATTATTTAGACGTTTAGAAAGTCTAAAAAAAAGGAGCACCTCTCCAGTGTATTGCCAGCCCCAAGCATTAAAAAATCATGGTTTGGTCATGTCCCCCTCACCTCCTCCCCCCAAAAAAATCACAAGATTTGATTTAAAATCACAAGGTTTTTTTTAAAAAAAATGTTAGGTTCTTTTTATTTGTCTTCTGATTTTAAGTCCTTAGATACCAGGTTTTCAAGCTTTTTTCTGCAACTATGAACAACTAGAAATTTCAGATTTTGTAAATGAAAATTCAGATTCAGACATATTCACATGACTCCAGGAGCTGGGACTTTAACACAAACACTAGAAGTCATAAGACTTGTAACAAAATAGTGAGAACTGGTTCTCTTGTTTCCATATACTCTAGATGCCCTTGACATTGCTTAAAAATACAACGAAGCTAATGCCAAAAGATAATGGAAGTGCAGCAGCAGAATTCACTGTACACCACCTGCAGTGAAACAGGAATTCAGAACTCTTCCTCCTTGCCACAAATTCCTGCACCACAATCCCTTATATTCACATGCATGGGTGAAGAGATGAGTTTCGCATTGCACCCTGAAGATTATCAGAATGGGACAATTTCAGACCAAGGGAGGGGAACGGAATTCCAAAGCTCTGAGGCTCTTGCAGAGAAAATCTGGCCAGTAGCTCTGACTTGTTTATATCATTAGGGCTCTGGGTTCAGAAGCAGCAATTTTGCCGAGTGAAGAGAGCACTGGACTTAAAAAGCCTATCTTCTAGTCCCAGCTCTGCTGGGTTAACCTGAGCAAATCACTTCCCCCACCCCATGCCTCAGTTTCCCCATCTGTAAAATGTGGGTAATGATACTGACTTCATTGTAAAGTGCTTTGAGAGCTATTGATGAGAACTGCTGAATAAGAGCTGGATGTTATTATTCAGCATCAGAGAACACCTCTCCATTGCACATCTTACTACCCTGGCTGAGAGCAGCGGTACTAAGCTATTTTTGGCTTTAAAGGTCAAAAGCAATGCCTTAATCTTCCCCTGGAAAGTTGTGAAATATTGATTGAATACTCTCACAGCAAGATTCTTCACCTATTGTGCCGAAGCATAGTGAATGACAAGCAACAGCAAGTCTCTTGCTTGCGAGTCACCCTACACCCACAGGTATCTGTGTGGACAGCTGCAATTCCTCAAACATCTGCACAAACAAAATCTGTTCTTGTGAATACTGCATAAACAAGGGGCACAGCCATAGTGGAATCAAAAAGCAGCTCAGAATAGGAATGACTGGTTGCAAACAATGGCACAGAGATGACTGAGAGGTGCTGAGGCCCAGATCCTCAGAGGCGATTTTCAAGAGCTCACCACCTACAGTAAGGGCCAGATGTTCTGAAGATCTCAGTGTCCACTTTGGGACTGAAAGAGATGCCAGATTTTCCAAAGGTTTCAGCATCCAGCGGGACTCTGAAAATCTGGCTACTTATTATAGGCCAACATTTTCATTTGGAGTGCCTCCCTTTTATGGTGCCCAACTTGAGACACCTTCAAGGGGTCTGAATTTCAAAGAGTGGGTGCTCAGCATTGTCTGTAAACCAGGCTCTTCAAGGCACTTATCGCTAATCACCTCTCAAAAACCTGACTTTAGTTGCCTAAATAAGAGCACTGTGGAAATCTGGCCCAGCTGTCAGATGGGAGAATTCTCATGTCATCTCCGCGCAGACGCAGGCTAGTCCAGTGATGAATGCAGCAGCCTGGGAATTTGGAGACCCAAGCTGAATGTCCTACTCTGCCACTGAATTATTGTGGGACCTGGGGTGAGTTACTTAGTTTCTCTGTGCAGTGGGAATAACAGCAGTGGGCCGTTGTGAGGTTCTTAGCTACCACCATCTTGGGGGTTGTCTAAGTACTCTAGGTAAGGCTACATTTTAGTCATGGGTATTTTTAGTAAATGTCATGGCAAAACTTCACAGCCCGTGACCTGTCCATGACTTGTACTATATACCCCTGACTAAATCTTGGGTGCTCTGGGCATGGGGAGGCCCGGGGGTGCATCAAGTGCTCTGGGGAAGGGGTGGCCTGGGCTCCCCACTGTTGCTGGAGGGCGGGACACAGGGACCCAAGATTGCCCCAGCAGCGGCTGGTGCAGCTGGCCCAGAGGGCTGCCCGAACTGCTCAGGTGGCCCCCAGACCAGCCAGATCGGCCACTGCGGAAGTCGTGGAGGTCCTGGAAAGTCACGGAATCCATGACTTCCGTGACCTCCATGACAGACTCGCAGCCTTAACTATAGGGTATGTCTATGTGTGGACCTGGGAGTGTGATTCCGGGCTCAAGCAGATGTAGTTGAGCTATGGTGCTAAAACTAGAAGTGTAGTTGCAGTAACACAGGCTGGCCACTCTGACTACAGATCCTCCTATGGGCTGGTACTTGGGGTGGCTATGCCGTCGCTGCGTGATGTTTTTAGCACGATAACACATGTCCACAAAAGCTGGGAATCACATCTCCATCTCCAAATGTTGCTGTAACCCAAGACAGAGAAATTTGCTGTACTGGTGTGTGCTTTCCCCACCTCACCTAGCCCTAACTGTGTAGTCTGAAGCACAAACCAAGTGTGTAATAAAGGGAATTCTGTATATGGGAGTTTACTGTAGTTGGGACTTAGGTACAATAGCCTTTGGAGTGTGTTTGCAATACAGATCCATATCTTTCCCAGTACCAGTCCCCTCTTTGCTTTTGTTCCATAAGAATCGGGCAGAGCAAACAATTTGGCATTTGTATTCCAGGAGCCCCAGCCTCTGTCAGTAGGAATGTTACTAAAGTGCATTTAATAGGAGATGCTATCAGTAGTATCTGCAGTTTCTAATCATTTAGAAATATGTCTGCAGCAGGAGCAGCAAACTCAGCTACAGAATGGGGGCCAGAGTCAAACAGCAGCTCTAGGATTGCCTGACTGCCTCAGTCCCCTTCCCTGGATTGGTGGAAGACCTTCCATCCACCATGAGAAATGACCTGAAAAAGCACCAGCTGAAGGTAGGGGGTACCTGCAGAGCCCCACTAAGGGTATATCTACACTACAAAATTAGATCAATATTATAGAAGTCGATTTTTAGAAATCGATTTTATACAGTCGATTGCGTAAGTCCAGACTAAGCGCATTTAGTCGGCGGAGTGCATCCTCACTACCGTGTCTAGCATTGACTTATGGAGCAGAGCACTGTGGGTAGCTATTCCATAGTTCCCGCAGTCTCCGCTGCCCATTGGAATACTGGGTTAAGCTCCCAATGCCTGACGGGGCAAAAACATTGTTGCGGGTGGTTTGGGATACATGTCGTCAATCACCCCTCCCTCCATGAAAGCAATGGCAGACAATCGTTTTGTGCCTTTTTTTCGCACAGATGCAGCCCACAGCAAGCATGCAGCCCGCTCAGCTCAGCTCACTGACACTGCTGCTGTTGTGTCTTGGGTGCTGCTGGCAGCAGACAGTGCAGTAGGACTACTAACCATCGTCATACACCGCTTCCGCTGTAACTCTGCTCTGCTGCTATTGTCACAATAGCGAATTTCTCCATGTTGTCTGTCACGGGCTCCTGAGTACGTGTGTTCTTCCTTGGGAAATGTGCGCGGTGTTAACTGTTGTCCTCCACCGCTTTCGCTGCAACTCTGCTCTCCTGAATCCACCTCACAGGTCCTCTCGTCGTTCTCTATAAATATTTATTCTCATGGCATCTGTCGTCAGCCACTGCTTCCGCTGCAACTCTGCTCTCCTGCAGACACCATACCACGGCAAGCATCGAGCCCGCTCAGATCACCACGGCAGTTATGAACATTGTAAACAGCTCACGCATTATCCTGCAGTATGTGCAGAACCAGAATCTGCAAAAGCAGGTGAGGAGGCGATGGCAGCATGGTGATGAGAGTGATGAGGAAATGGACACAGACTTCTCTCAAAGCACGGGCCCCGGCAATTTGGACATCCTGGTGGCAATGGGGCAGGCTCATGCTGTGGAACACCGATTCTGGGCTTGGGAAACAATCACAGACTGTTGGGCCTGCATAGTGTTGTGGGTCTGGGATGATTCCCAGTGGCTGTGAAACTTTCGCATGGGTAAGGGCACTTTCATGGAACTTTGTGACTTGCTTTCCCCTGCCCTGAAGTGCAAGAATACCAAGATGAGAGCAGCCCTCACAGTTCAGAAGCAAGTGGCGATAGCCCTGTGGAAGCTTGCAGCGCCAGACAGCTACCAGTCAGTCAGGAATCAGTTTGGAGTGGGCAAATCTACTGTGGGGGCTGCAGTGATCCAAGTAGCCGATGCAATCACTGAGCTGCTGCTATCAAGGGTAGTGACTCTGGGAAATGTGCAGGTTATAGTGGATGGCTTTGCTGCAATGGGATTCCCTAACTGTGGTGGGGCAACGAACGGAATGCATATCCCTATCTTGGGACTGGACCATCTTGGCAGCCAGTACATAAATCAAAAGGGGTACTTTTCAATGGTGCTGCAAGCACTGGTGAATCACAAGGGACGTTTCACCAACATCAGCGTGGGATGGCCGGGAAAGGTACATTACACTCTCATCTTCAGGAACTCTGGTCTGTTTGAACAGCTGTGGGAAGGGACTTACTTCCCAGACTGGAAAATAACCATTGGGGATGTTAAAATGCTTATTGTTATCCTTGGGGACCCAGCCTACCCTTTAATGACATGGCTCATGAAGCTATACACAGGCACCCTGGACAGTAGTAAGGAGCTGTTCAACTATAGGCTAAGCAAATGCAGAATGGTGGTAGAATGTGCATTTGGATGTTTAAAAGCACACTGGCTCAGTTTACTGACTCGGTTAGACCTCAGCAAAACCAATATTCCCATTGTTATTACTGCTTGCTGTGTGCTCCACAATATCTGTGAGAGTAAGGGGGAGATGTTTATGGCGGGGCGGGAGGTTGAGGCAAATCGCCTGGCCACGGATTATGCACAGCCAGACACCAGGGAGATTAGAAGAGCACAGCAGGGTGCGCTGCGCACCAGAGAAGCTTTGAAAACCAGTTTCCTGACTGGCCAGGCTATGGTGTGACAGTTCTGTTTGTTTCTCCTTGATGAAAATCCGTCCCCTTGGTTCACTCTACTTCCCTGTAAACCAACCGCCCTCCCCCCTTCGATCACTGCTTGCAGAGGCAATAAAGTCATTGTTGTTTCAAATTCATGCATTCTTTATTAATTTGTCACCCAAATAGGGGGATAACTTCCAAGGTAGCCCGGGAGGGGTTGGGGAGGAGGGAAGCACCGGGTGGGGTGGTGGATGAGGGGAGGAGGGAAGGACAAGGCCACACTGCATTTCAAAATGTATTGAATGCCAGCCTTTTGTTGCTTTGGCAGTCCTCTGGGGTAGAGTGGTTGGGTGCCCCGAGGGGGGCCCCCCCGCATTCTTGGGCATCTGGGTGAGGAGGCTATGGAACTTGGGGAGGAGGGCGAGTGGTTACACAAGGGCTGCAGCGGCAGTCTATGCTCCTGCTGCCTTTCCTGCCGCTCCACCAGACGTCGGAGCATATCAGTTTGATCCCCCAGTAGCCTCAGCATTACATCCTGCCTCCTCTCATCTTGCTTGTCCCTTCTGTCCTTGTGTTCATTTTCTGCTTTCCTGGACTCTGACATTGTTTGTCTCCATGCATTCTGCTGAGCACTTTCAGTGCTGGAGGAAAAAAAGGGAGAGTAGTATTTTAGAGAACAATGGGTAGACTCTCAGTGAACCAAGCTGTTAACATTACATAGCACATGTGCTTTCGATACAAGGTCTCATTTTGCCACTTATATTGAGGGCCTGCCGGGTTTGGTGCGAGAGATCACACACGCAAGGCCGGGCAACAGAATTCAGCTTGCAGGCAGCCATGGTAAGCCACAGTCTTTCAGCTTCTTCAATCTTCATAACATGTGGGAATGATTTCAAACAGCAGTGCCCTCTTTCCCATACCAAGCACCCGTTGGGTTGGCCATTTAAAAGGAAGGGCTGTACTGGCCTTGAATGCATCCCAAGTCTTCAGGGCAAATTAATCATTAAACACGCTTGCCTTTAAACCATGTATTATATTTACAAAGATACACTCACCAGAGGTGCCTTCTTCGGCTTCATGGTCTGGGAGCCGCCTTGGGAGGGTTGGGAAGGTATTGGCTCCAGGGTGATAAACAGTTCCTGGCTGTTGGGGAGAACGGTTTCTCTGCTTGCCTGCTGTGTGCTATCTTCCTCCTCCTGCTCCTTCTCATCTTCCTCATCCCCAAAATCCTCATACCTGTTGCATGAGACTCCCCCCTTGCAGGTGTCCACGGACGGGGTGGGGTAGTAGTAGGGCCCCCCCCAGAAAAGGCATGCAGCTCATCATAGAAGCGGCATGTCTGAGGCTCTGACCTGGAGCGGCTATTTGCATCTTTGGTAGGCTTGCCTGAGGTACTTAATTTTCATGCAGCACTGCTGCGGGTCCCTGTTGTAGCCTCTGTCCATCATACCCTTTGAGATTTTTTCAAATATTTTGGCATTTTGTCTTTTGGAATGGGGTTCTGATAGCATGGATTTGTCTCTCCATACAATGGTCAGATCCAGTACCTCCCGTTCGGTCCATGCGGGAGCTCTTGCGATTCTGGGACTGCATGGTCACCTGTGCTGATGAGCTTGCCATGCTAGCCAAACAGGAAATGAAATTCAAAAGTTCCCGGGGCTTTTCCTGTGTACCTGGCTAGTGCATCTGAGTTGAAAGTGCTGTCCAGAGCGGTCACAATGGAGCACTCTGGGATAGCTCCCGGATGCCAATACCGTCAAATTGCGTCCACACTACCCCAAATTCGACCCAGCGATGTCGATTTCAGCGCTAATCCCCTCGTCTGGGAGGAGTACAGAAATCTATTTTAAGAGTCCTTTAAGTCAACAAAAATGGCTTCGTCGTGTGGACGGGTGCAGGGTTAAATCGATCTAACTCTGCTAAATTTGACCTAAACTTGTAGTGTAGACCAGGGCTAAGTGTCACAACCAGAGAAAGGCCTTCTCTGTGCAGGAGGCTTTGCAGATTCTCCAGCAGCCCACCATACTGCATTGTAATCTGTTTCTCTGGCTCTTCTGAGAAGCTGGTGCCTTGCTCCATAAGAAGCGAAGGGAAGGTGCAGAGTCCTTCTCCTTGCTAAGCCGTAAGGGCTGCACTCACTTTATCCAGGATAGTGGGAGAGGGTGTTATTATTGTTTGTAGGCCAGTAGCAGTTAGTGGCCCCATCTGAGATAGCGCCTGCATTGTGCTGGGTGCTGTACAAACTCAGGGGCTATATCTTCACTGCACAGTTAACCTGGGTGATCAACACCTGGGGCTGAGCACCTAGGTTAGCCTAGCCTGGGTGCCAGCATCCCCACTGCAAAGCCCTACCCATGTTACTGTGTCTGCACCATTTCTGCATTGAGTGTGTCTGGGGGATATCCCCTGGTTCTTTGTGCTGGGATGCTCTAGCATTTTTTCCCCAGACAGCAGTGCCAAGTTTGGGAAAATTTGTCTGTCCTTCATGGGGCATTGCGGGAAGGCATTGGAGGACTACCAGCACTCACACGATTGAACCTGTGCCATCACTGCAAAGAGTATGGGTTCCAGCCCAAGTTAAAGTGGACTACAGGCACTAACCCAAACCCGCAGCTGAGTCAGCTAGCCTGGGCCAGGCCTAAAGCACTTCCAAACCTGTGTTAGAGCGTTTTCTGAGTGGCAATAGCAGGGGGTCAAGGCTAAAACCTGGCAAGAGCCTGGATTAACTGTGCAGTAAGACATACGCATAGTGATAGTCAATGCTCCAAATAGCTGCAATTTAGTTGGACAAGAAGAAGAATATTTCCTTTGTCTGGTTTCTAACTGTGATTAATTTAAACAAAAGGATTTTCTCCTTCCTCTGCAGCATGGGGCCTGGGTAACTTTCAGATTTATACTAGTGTAAATGGTCGATTCTCTGTAACTTGTAGTCTTTAAATCATGATTTGAGGACTTCAGTAACTCAGCCAGAGGTTGGGGTCTATTACAGGAATGGATGAGTAAGGTTCTGTGGCCTGCAGCGTGCAGGAGGTCAGACTAGATGATCATGATGGTCCCTTCTGGCCTTAGAGTCTATGAGTCTATTCAATAGTAAATTCTTTGGGGCAGGGCCATCTCTTACCGTGTGTGTATATATACAGCACCTAGCACACTGGGGCCCTGATCTCAGGTGGGTCCTCTGTACATACTGTAATAAGTAATAACTTGATTTAAACGTGTTCCAGCTAGTGGTTTGGTCACAAAACCTAGTCATTGTGATTATATTTTTGACTATTTGTTACTCCTGGGGTGTGATTCATCACCTAGGTTATACAATATCAGGGTTCGAAGGGACCTCAGAAGGTCATCTAGTCCAACCCCCTGCTCAAAGGAGGACCAATCCCCAACCAAATCATCCCAACCAGGGCTTTGTCAAGCATGACCTTAAATACCTCAAAGGAAGGAGATTCCACCACCTCCCTAGGTAACACATTCCAGTGTGTCACCACCCTTTTAGTGAAAAAGTTTTTCCTAATATCCAACTTAAACCTCCTCCACTGCAACTTGAGACCATTACTCCTCATTCTGTCATCTGCTACCACTGAGAACAGACTAGATCCATCCTCTTTGGAACCCCCTTTCAGGTGGTTGAAAGCAGCTATCAAATCCCTGCTCATTCTTCTTCTGCAGACCAAACAATCCCAGTTCCCTCAGCCTCTCCTCATAAGTCATGTGTTCCAACCCCCTAACCATTTTTGTTGCCCTCTGCTGGATTCTTTCCAATTTTTCCACATTCTTTTTGTAGTGGGGGGCCCAAAACTGGACACAGTACTCCAGATGAGACCTCACCAATGTCAAATAGAGGGGAACGATCACGTCCCTTGATCTGCTGGCAATGCCCCTACTTATACAGCCCAAAATGCTGTTAACCTTCTTGACAATAAGGGCACACTGTTGACTCATATCCAACTTCTCGTCCACTGTAACCCCTAGGTCCTTTTCTGCAGGACTGCTGCCTAGCCATTTGGTCCCTAGTCTGTAGCAGTGCATGGGATTCTTCCGTCCTAAGAGCAGGACTCTGCACTTGTCCTTCTTGAACCTCATCAGATTTCTTTTGGCCAAATCCTCTAATTTGTCTAGGTCCCTCTTTATCCTATCCCTACCCTCCAGCATATGTACCTCTCCTCCCAGTTTACTGTCATCTGCAAACTTGCTGAGGGTGCAAGTCCACGCCATCCTCTAGATCATTAATGAAGTTATTGAACAAAACCGGCCCCAGGACTGACACTTGGGGCACTCCTCTTGATACTGGCTGCCAACTAGACATGGGGCCATTGATCACTACCCATTGAGCCCGATGATCTAGCCAGCTTTCTATCAACCTTATAATCCATTCATCCAGCCCATACTTCTTTAACTTGCTGGCAAGAATACTGTGGAAGATTGTATCAAAAGCTTTGCTAAAGTTAAGGAATAACACGTCCACTGCTTTCTCCTCATCTGCAGAGCCAGTTATCTCGTCATAGAAGGCAATTAGATTAGTCAGGCATGACTTGCACTTGGTGAATCCATGCTGACTGTTCCTGATCACTTTGCTCTCCCCTAAGTGCTTCAGGTGACATGGCATGGCTTTTGCTCTCCAATTGAATAGCCAAAACTTTTATGAGGAAGGAAATCAAAGCGGTTCCAGTGATTGGGAGCATGCACATTTCCAGCTCAAAGCTTACATGCATGCATGTTGGCACAAGTGTGCATGAGGTTCTCAAAAACGAGAAATTCACTTGTGTGCATGTTCACAGAAAACAAAGAAAAAGGCTCACAGTTATTATCAAAGACCATCTGGGGCAGTTACACTGCAAAAAGTACAAAGCACTTGTGGATTTTCATATTAATAAATGCCATGAATTTGCTTCATTAAGGTCCAGGGGGAAAGTTGCAGATAGAAAAAAATCATGCACACATTTCTCTAACAAGCTTCTACCAAATCCAACCCTGATTCCCCGTTTTCTTTGAATTCTTACCTTTCTCCTCAAGAACATTTATTCTTACTTATCATTTGTATTGCAAGAAAGAGCACATGCAGACACCATTGTGCTAGGCCCTGGCCATAGGCAGCAAGTTATATGGGCTCGTGGAGCCCTGGCACCAGGAATATTCAGAGCAGGGAGCCCTGCTCCACCAATACTTGGAGCTGGGTCTCTCCCCCGTCCCTGCCTGGAGCGGGCTCCGGCCCCCACCTGACACCTCCCATGGCCCCGGAGTGCCCCGTGCCTCTCCCCGGAGCGTCCCTGCTGCCAGAAGGAAAGCTTGCCTGCCTGCAGAGCTGCAGGCTCCTGTTGCCTATGTAACCCTTCTGCCTGTCAGAGTTGGCAGCAAGAAGGGCCGGGTTCAGTATCTAGGGGTTCCATTCCAATATCACAATGCAAAACTGGCTTGACCCCCCACCCAGTGACCTGGGACAAATATATACCACCCCCGCTGGGCGCTTCCAAGAGGCAATACTTCCCTTCTCGCAAGCACAGAGTCTGAGTGGAGTAAAAGCCTTTTAATAACAGAGAGAAACAATGTGGCTTTATGTTGGGGAAACACCACCAACAGGATTCATAACACAACCCGTGAGCAAAAAAAAACCCCACCCCAAGCAAATTGGGGCGTGTCGTTTTTCCTTTGGTTCTGGAGTCCAGCAACCCAAAATCACCCAAAGTCCCAAAAGTCCAACGACCCAAAAGTCTCTGTCCCTGGTCAGGGCAGCCCCAGAGTTTGAAAGTTTATCTGCAGAGTTTTACCTCCCAACCTGGGCGGAGATGGGGGGGGAAGGGGTTAAGGGGCATCTAATGTAGACCAAAGCTGATTGCCCCACCTCTCCATGGGGCTCTGCTCTGCCAGCCGCCCCCATGAGCTGCTCCAGGCGTCCGACAAACTGCTCTGCTCCACCAGCCACTCTGCTCTGCTCGCTGTCCTGCAAACTGCTCTACCATATATCTTCAGGCTCCCCCACTACACAACACTCAGTGATTTCAGCTCTTAGTAAGTTTAGCTCTTTTGTGATTTCAGCTTGTAGTAAGAGAACCTCAGTGCTGGTACACCATTAGCCCAAAGCGAATTCAGCTCAGCAGCCTGTAACCAGACTCCTAATAGAATCAAAATTAGCTCTGATATTCCACAGTAGAGAGAGGAAGAAGTGCAATTAGCACATAAGACCCTGACAAGGATACCACCAAGTATTAATACTTATCCCCAGCCTCTCTCCCCTCACTGGGTTTTGCCTAGCAAGTGCTGCTTAGTTGATGATGAGTCCCTCCATCATAACAAAAGACCGAGTATAGTTCCACTGTCCTTGAGTCACATAATCAGGATAATAACAGTTTATTCCTGCCCCAATAACAGAGAAACTGGGGCTCCTACAGCAGCCAAAAGTGACCATGTAGGCAGAGTGGGTGTGCCTATGCAAATGAGATCAGCCCCTAAAGTTCTTTTCCACAACCCACCATGACTTGCCACCAGATGTCAGGGTGAAGGTTATCCTGACTCTGCTTACACTTATGGTAACAAGAGATACAGGCAGCAGTTTGAGGCTGGCAGCTGACTTCTGCAACAGGAGAGGGGGAGGAGGCACCCACATGCTTGGCAGCCCTCTTCCCCACTCCAGGAGGAGATGCCGAGGGGACTTCTGGGAGACCCAATTATCGTGAGGGGACCTCACTCACCTGAGAAGCTGCTGGGGCTTCAGTGAGTATTTGATCCTGTGATCTGCACGTCTCCCCTCCCCCCACACCTGCAGTCTCCACTCCTGCCCCACACGGGGCAAGGGGCAGCCCCATCCCCCACCCCCAGTGAGGTTATGGTCAGGACAGCAGCATGGAGGGCCACACATGATGGCAGCCCCCCAGTACCCACCATAGGGGAGGCAAGGGGGCTTCCTGGACCTGAGTGGGGCTCTAGGAGCATGTGCAGAGTGAGTGTGCTGCAGGGCAGGGAGAGGAAAGAAGAGGAGCCACCTGGAGCTCACTGCTGCCGGTAGGGAAGGGGGTGAAGGAGAAGAGTCCTCTCTGACCCTAGCCCTAGGGCAGCCTGTCTGCACCCCAAGCTCCTCATCCCTGGCCCTGCCCCACCCCAGAGCCTATGCCCCCAGCACCCCAACCCTGAGTCCCAGCCCTGAGCCCCCTCCTCAGTGTGAACCCCTCATCCCCAGCCCCACCCCAGAGCCCTCACCTGAGGGGAAAAACACGCAACTTAAATGTGGCGATCAGTTTGGGGTATGATTGTGTTTAGCACAATACTTGATTTTACACCCTTTAAAGTATATAATTGGTTGTATACAGGTGTTATGAAGTGGGAATGTTCTTAATGTTTTCTCTGAATATTGTGTGGGTGCCTCAGTTTCCCCTATGCATTTCTTAAGGATCTAGATGGTGGGATAAGAGTGTGTGATTGTTGTAGAGCTCAAGAGGGCCAGTGTGATGCTGTCTACAGAGAGAATGGCTGACACTCTGTCTCCTGGCCACTGATGGCCTGGGCCCCTCCTCTGCAAGGTGCCAACTGAAAGTGTTGGAAAACAAAGAGATCCGGTGGCCTCCTCATCCAGAAAAGACAAAGGTCAGAGGAGGGGCCGGAGGCAGTGTCAGTTTGAAGCTGGCTGGGGAAACGGGGAGAGGCCCAGAACTTGGGTCTGGGCTCCCCACCCCCCTAGTTGGAACTGACTGAGGGGTCCTGTTTTCTGTACCTAAAACAAGCTCTGTTTTATACTGTGTTCCTTCTGTTTTACTGGCTGGCTGAGAATCACATCTGACAGTGGAGTTAGGGTGCAGGGCCCTCTGGCTTCCCCAGGAGCCCCGCCCAGGTGGACTCATTGCAGGAGGTGCACGGTGTGGCAGACAGCAGCACACTGGCTCTATAAGGCTTTACAACAATCACACACCCTTATCCCACCACCTAGATCCTTAAGAAATGCATAGGGGAAACTGAGGCACCCACACAGTATTCAGAGAAAACATTAAGAACATTATCACTTTGTCACAACAGGTACAACAAAAATATAATATACTGAAGCAGGCGAGTGTTGCTTCTAACTTTCCACTTTTAATTGACCCTTGAAATCTTCTGGTGCCAGTGCATTGTAACTTCATTTTATCCCAACAACAAATTCTTGATTTGTAGGACCACCAACAATCAACAATGGATAAATTCTTAATAAAGTTACCCAGAGAAAATGAAGAAAAAAGAGTAATTCATCAAGTGACAGCCTGAGTTCAATACCTAGCTTTCAAACTGAAGTTATACAAAAGAAAGATGTGGCTGTCAGGGTTCCTTCCCCACTCTGAACTCTAGGGTACAGATGTGGGGACCCGCATGAAAGACCCCCTAAGCTTATTCTTACTAGCTTAGGTTAAAAACTTCCCCAAGGTACAAACTTTGCCTTGTTCTTGAACAGTATGCTGCCACCACCAAGCATTTTAACAAAGAACAGGGAAAGAGACCACTTGGAGACATCTTCCCCAAAAATATCCTGCCCAAGTCCTACACGCCCCCTTTTCTGGGGAGGCTTGAGAATAATATCCTAACCAATTGGTTACAAAATCATCAAAGACCCAAACCCCTAGATCTTGGAACAATGGAAAAGTCAGTCAGCTTCTTAAAAGAAGGATTTTTTTTTAAATAAAAAGGGTAAAAATCATCTCTGTAAAATCAGGATGGAAAATACTTCACAGGGTATACAGATTCAAAACACAGAGGATCCCCCTCTGGGCAAAATCTTAAAGTTACTGAAAACAGGAATAAACCTTCCTCTTAACACAGAGAAAATTCACAGAAAACAAAAGATAAACTAATCCACTTGGCCTGGCTTACCGATACTGGTTGCAATACGGGAGACTTGGATTAGGATGGGTTGGAGAAGATGGGTTTCTGTCTGGCCTCTCTCAGTCCCAAGGAAGAACCATCACGTAAAAAGAGAGCACAAAACAAAAGCCTTCCTCCCCCAAGATTTGAAAGTATCTTGTCCCCTTATTGGTCCTTTGGGTCAGGTTCCAGCCAGGTTAGCTGAGCTTCTTAACCCTTTACAGGTAACAGGATGTTGCCTCTGTCCAGGAGGGATTTTATAACACTGTATACAGAAAGGTGGTTACCCTTCCCTTTATATTTATGACAGTGGCAAATCTACAAGATAAGAAAAGGAGTTTTCAGCAGTCTTGGCTATCAAGATTGGTTGGAATACAATAGCTGCCATAAATATAAAGGGAAGGGTAAACACCTTTAAAATTCCTCCTGGCCAGAGGAAAAACCCTTTCACCTGTAAAGGGTTAAGAAGCTAGGATAACCTTGCTGGCATCTGACCAAAATAACCAATGAGGAGACAAGATACTTTCAAAGCTGGAGGGGGGAGAAACAAAGGCTCTATCTGTCTGTGTGATGCTTTTGCCGGGAACAGAAAAGGAATGGAGTCTTAGAGCTTAGTAAGTAATCTAGCTAGATATGTGTTAGATTCTGTTTTGTTTAAATGGCTGATAAAATAAGCTGTGCTGAATAGAATGTATATTCCTATTTTTGTGTCTTTTTGTAACTTAAAGTTTTGCCTAGAGGGATTCTCTATGTTTTGAATCTGATTACCCTGTAAGGTATTTATCATCCTGATTTTACAGATGTGATTCTTTTACTTTTTTTCTTCAATTAAAATTCTTCTTTTAAGAACCTGATTGCTTTTTCATTGTTCTTAAGATCCAAGGGCTTGGGTCTGTGTTCACCTATGCAAATTGCTGAGGATTTTTATCAAGCCTTCCCCAGGAAAGGGGGTGTTGGGTTTGGGAGGATTTTGGAGGGAAAGACGTTTCCAAGCGGGCTCTTTCCCGGTTATATATTTGTTAGACGCTTGGTGGCGGCTGCAATAAGGTCCAAGGGCAAAAGATAAAATAGTTTGTACCTTGGGGAAGTTTTAACCTAAGATGGTAAAAATAAGCTTAGGGGGTTTTTCATGCAGGTCCCCACATCTGTACCCAAGAGTTCAGAGTGGGGAAGGAACCTTGACAATAGCGAATTAAAAAAAGAGCTTTTTGTTCAATCTGCAAAAACTGTTCTGAAAAGAAGATCTTAATATTTTCTACGAAGGCCAAACTAACATTTATTTAGTCTTGATTTCAAGATTGGAGACACGCATTGCGTGGTTTTACATCACACGAAAAATCCTCCTGTCACAAGGAAGTGGTAATGAAGTAGGCTACCCTGCAATCACAGGTAAATGTTTCTGCACTAATGTCCGCCAGTTACAGAAAAGAATCATAATCAGCTAGGATTGCACTGCACAACATTTTTACCAGTGTTCAGTACCTAGCTCAACAAGGAATAGCATTACGTGGACATAATGAGAGTGATTCAAATTGGGTGCAGCTCTTGTTGCTGTGCAGTACAAATTCTGAGGAACTGAGACAGTGGCTTAATTGCACAAAATACAAGTGGCTGTCACATGAGGTTATTAATGAAAGAATCAAAATGATGGCAATGATGGCTCTAAGAAAAATTGTGCAAAAGATAAAGGCTTCTAAGTTTTATGCCATTGTAATGGATGAGACTACCGATTTGTCAAGAAAAGAACAAGCAAGTTTTTTTAAGGTTCTTTTCTAGTGAAGACTGGGAGATTTATGAGGAGTTCATTGGGTTTTACCAAACTGATGCAATGGATGCTGCTTCTCTTTTCAAAATTGTGGAAGATACATTTCTCAGGTGTGATTTGCTCTTTTCTGATTGCTGGGGGCAGTGTTACGATGGAGCCAGTAATGTGTCCGGCAAATTTACTGGGGTCCAAGCCAGAGAGAAGGATAGAGAGCCAAGAGCGGAATTTGTGTACTGTGCTGCACGTTCCCTTAACCTTGCCACTCAGGGTGCCCTGCATAATATTCAAGAATGTCGTCATATGTTTTTGATTGTGAAAGATCTCACCAATGCCTTAAGGGAGTCACCAAAACGTATGGCAGCATTCAGAGAGTTTCAGAGTGAAGGGGAACCTTCTTTACAACCTTTATGCCCAACAAGATGGACACTAAGGATCAGTAGCATTAAATCACTGCTCCACAACTACAAGGCCATGATGAACTGCCTAGATGAACTTAGTTACTCTTCTGATGAATTTGGCTTAAAATGTAGTGGATTCTCGAAGCAACTTCAATCTTTTTCAATGTATCATAGAATCATAGAATAATAGAATATCAGGGTTGGAAGGGACCCCAGAAGGTCATCTAGTCCAACCCCCTGCTCAAAGCAGGACCAAGTCCCAGTTAAATCATCCCAGCTAGGGCTTTGTCAAGCCTGACCTTAAAAACCTCTAAGGAAGGAGATTCTACCACCTCCCTAGGTAACGCATTCCAGTGTTTCACCACCCTCTTAGTGAAAAAGTTTTTCCTAATATCCAATCTAAACCTCCCCCATTGCAACTTGAGACCATTACTCCTCGTTCTGTCATCTGCTACCATTGAGAACAGTCTAGAGCCATCCTCTTTGAAACCCCCTTTCAGGTAGTTGAAAGCAGCTATCAAATCCCCCCTAAGTATATGTAAAGTATATGTACTTTATACTTACAGTTCTTGTGAAAGCCATGGGTCCTGTAGAAGAAGCTAATGCAAAAATTCAGAGCCCAAACTTGTCATTGACAAGTGTTATGAAGAAAGTTGGCCTGTTGCAAGAGGTGTTGAGTGGGATGCGCACCAACTCATCATACAATCACTTTTGGGAAACAACAGTAGAGAAGGCAAGAAATCTTTATTTAGATGATCCTACACTCCTGAGAAAATGCAAGCCACCGACATGGCTCAACCATGGAAGCCTTCCTCACACCTTCAGTCAAAGAGTATTTTCATCAAATATATGTTGGGATCATTGATGCTTGCAAAGTTGCCATTGAACAGAGGTTTTCAACAGAAAGTTTTACATTTGCAGTAAAATTGGAGAAGCTTATAACTGAGGCATCAAATGGCTTGAAACAAGACATTGTCCCAATAAGTGAAGCTTTCCATGGTGACATTAACACGGAGAAGCTATTTCTTCATTTAGAAATGTTGAGTGATAGTTGCAGATCGAGAAATTGCCAGCTTAATTCAGTGAGCTAAGTGAAGCAATTTCTAAAACAAAATGAAGGCTTGAGTGACATGTTGTCAGAAGTTACAATTCTCCTGAAATTATTCTCCACAATTCCACTACAACCTGCACCATTGAGCGATCATTCAGTTGCTTGTGCCGACTGAAAAATTATTTGCAAACGACAATGGGCCAAGAACGTCTAAATCACTTGGCATTTCTGCACGTTCATAAAAACTCTACCTCTAAATTGGACATTGCAAGTCTCCTGGATTACTTCATTTCAAGAACCAAATAATGATGAAAGGTGTTTGCTGCCTCCTGAAGAGATTCTAAAATTAAAACAAATATAGCCCCTTCTTTTGCAAAGTATTTGCTTTTGAGGGTTGTTGATCAAAGAGTGCTTGGTTTTTTCTATATTCAAAAGAGTATTAATAATGTTGATATTCTTAGTTAAATAATTTTTTCTTATGATAGCGCTTTGTGCAATAAAGGGAAACTGTTAAACGCTTATGGTTTCCGGTCCATTTTTACATTATTTAATAAAATATATATCGGCTTACTGGGCGGGTGCGGTGGATGAGACCCATTCTGGGCACCACCAAAAATTATACAAACCTGCTGCCTCTGGCCCTGGCCACAAATAATAATGCCTTAAAGAGTTTGTGATCTAGATACAGGACTATAGAACACAGATGGTTACAAAAAAGAGATAGTATGTATTGTTTTCCAATGACCAGCCATTTCCTTCCCAAACTTCCAAGAAAATCTGGAAAGGATTTACAATATTTTTTGAAAAACAGAATCCTCCCCCCGCCCCCGCCTTTCTGTTACCTGGAGGGAAACTATAAGATTTCACCGTCAGTTGATGGATTGACAAAAGAACATGTGAAAAATGTGAGGTCTCATGCATGACTATGTTGCTGTTTGGAATAACTTCTTCAGACACCAATCTACATTTGCCAAGGGTTGTAACGTGCAGTCGCATTCTTCATTATAGCATGTACCACACAGAGCCAATCTTGAAATCCATTCAGGTAACCCTCCAGCTGGCTTCAGATCCTAAGTAAAATCTTCAGGCTGTGGTCCCTAATGCAGATCGCTCAGCTGAAACCAGCAGACACTAGTGAGCAGTCACAATTTTGTTTAATTTTACATGGAAAGCTTTTTACAAGAAGGGATTTGGGATGGAAAAAGCAGTCAGTGTGGGTGCCTGTCACCACGGCAATGAATTGTTTCTCACTGCTTGGGGCCATGGCTCCAGCTTATGAAGGCTAAATGGTGAATGTATAAATAAGCTTACAGTTGACGTGTGTCAGAGTAGCAGCCATGTTAGTCTGTATTTGCAAAAAGAAAAGGAGTACTTGTGACACTTTAGAGACTAACAAATTTATTTGAGCATAAGCTTTCGTGAGCTACAGCTCACTTCATTGGATGAATCGGATGACATGTGTTGATCCACCTCCCATTCAAATCAATGCGAGTCTTAGGGAAGAAAACCAGAGAACTCACCAATGAGTCCTGCATCCAACCCAGAACTTCTGTTTGAGCTATTGCATCTTTCAGAAGGAGACCCACTCTTGACTTAAAGACCACAAGTGACGGAGAATCCACCACATCCCTGAAGAATAATACCTACCTCTTCCAGAGCACTTTTCAGTAGTAGATCTCAAAGCATTCTATAATTACCCCCATTTTACAGGTGGGGAAACTGAGGCATGGAAGGGTGACATGATTTTTCCAAGGTCACCTTGCATGCCCATGGCAGAATCAGGAATGAAACCTGTGGGGGTCCTGAGTCCCAGGCCAATGCTTTATCCCTAGGATATGCTGTCCAGTGGTTAAGCGGCCTCAGTGTCTCATTTCTAGTCTGACTTTGTCTAGCTTCCTCTTCCAACTACTGGATCTCATTATGCTAGAGTAAAGAGCAGCCTACTATTACAAATCCCATCTCCTGTAGACCCTGATCAAGCCATGTTAGCCATCATTTAACTTGGTATCCTTATGGACCAAAAAACCTCTTGGTAAGGGAGCTGAGAGGACCAGATAATGCAGATCCTTTCAACAAACAATGTATCAAATCCCTTATGTTTTCAGTTATATAGAGTGTGTGTGGGGTAGGGGCGGGGCGGGTGGGGGACAACCCTTCACGACCAGTTGAAAAATCTGTAACTGAAAGTTTACAGTACAAACCCATTTCTTGACTAAGCAAATGAGGGACAGATTGGAGCACTACCACCAGTGAAAATAAATCCCCAGAGCAAAGCAGTTCACCCTAAATTATTTTTAAATAACCACTTGCATATCATTTATGCACAACATTTGGACTGAATTAGCATGTGCAACAGCTAGGCAATAAAGAGGGAATGTGGCTGCTGCTGCTGTGGTGTGGTATCATGGCAGTCATGAGGATTTAGGCTACGTAGGTTCAAGTTTCGCTCTGCCACACACTCTCTGTGTGATCTTGAGCCCATCACCATCTCTCTATGCCTCAGGGTATGTCTACACTGCAATGTAAGCCCAAGATTGTTGGAATTTGAGTCAGCTGACCCATGTTAGGGAACACTGGACTTGAGTGTTTATGTTGCATTTTAACCCTAGGTTAAGACTTTTCCAACTTGTGCTCGAATCGAGGTGGCCACGCTGGAGTGTGCAGACCTGAGTCAAAGGAACCATATCAGACTCCCTAGCTCCCCCCAACCCCCCCAAAATGTGTCCACTCTAGCCCTAGGATCATGGTACACTGTGGGAAAACTTTACCACTCACCCTGCACAGTACCAGGAAGCAGCTCACTTTGCAAAAGGCTTGATGGGTTTGCTCTCCATTGCAAACCCAAGCAGCTCTCTGATTGTTGGGAAAGAGAGGATTAAGGAAGTTGTCCCATAGAATTGTGGGATACTTCCAGCTGACGCCCCAGAACCCAAGACTAGTGCGGCTGCAGTTGCACTGCAAAGCAAATGAGCCCAAAGCCTGTTAGAGCAGTGAGCTCGGGCCCTCCATCCCTGCAAGGTCCTGGGGCCTTGTGTCCAAGCCCTGAGCTAGTGGAATTGCAGCATATAGACACAAGGTGGGAAGAGGATAGGCTTGAGTCAGGGCTCAAGAATGGGTTTACACTGCCAGGTGGACATCCCCTCAGTTCCTCAGCTGGGGGATAATACATCCAGTGTCTCAAGAACAGAACCTTCCTCTCAGATTATCATGGGGAACATCAGCTGCACAGGAAATGAGGAACTACAACCTGAATGAATTATCCTTCTCAGACCACAGTCCATAAATATCTCGTACCAAGGCATAACCTTACTTCTCTCCCTAGACATACATAATTCACTCTCTTCTTTTCTAATCTTTCTCTATCTTTCTTTCCCTTCCTCTGCTCATGTTTCTTCTCTCCCTTGCTTTCTACTCTTCTGCATTAGAAATTTTGGTACCCATTTGGCTACACTGGTACAATGGCCCAGTTTAGATGGACTTTACTGGTGTGATATGCCCTGCTTTCAGTCTTCATGTACCCATCTCAGTTCTGTCTAGACGTCAGAATCACATTGACTGAGCTTAACTTGAGTTACTAAGCTTGATGCATACCAGCATGAGGTAAAGAATCCATACTCACACACAGGTTTGGCCAATATGCCACACACCCCCACTCTATATTAGCTGCAGTGACTTCTGGGCACACCTCCCATAGTTCCCAGCATTGCTCCAAACTACAGCACAATGTGTAGGATTCCATGCAGCCTTCTGGGAAAACTTTCCAGCCTTAAAGAGATTGTAGCAGGAGGGGTCAAATGGTCACCCACAAATGAGCAATAAGGGAGACGAATGGGTACACAAGGACTTTGTCTCTCACCTAAGGTCAATTACCTTTTGCCTGTGCACATAGCATTCTTTCTACTTCCAGTAGAGTGAGAGATTATGTTTGTTTGAAGATACTATCCTTACACATTGATTTCTTGAAACAAAGTTAAGAGCTTGGTTACCTTGCCCTATCTGGGATAAGAGCAACAGCTGTGCTGCATTTGCTGACACAGTTGTTGCACTCTCCATCTCTAATTCATTTCTTTCTCCAGCGCTCTGGGATACTATGAGTATAAAAGATGAAACAACAAAGTTCTGTTCTATTCCAAATTCCTTTTGCTTCTCCAGCAGAATATACCCCCTAAAAACCAACCAGGATTTTCACTGGCAGGTGATTCTGCCTCTTGAAAATGCCTGTATCTTCTCTGTATTGAAGTATTCCAGAGGCCCTCCTACTGCTTCTATAATAGTCTGCATTTTATTACTTTTGTTAAAAAAAGAGAGAGAGACAGAGGCATGTTCAGAACAAAAAAAAATCAGCAGCTGGCAGAAAACGGAGAGAGAAACTGGGGGGGTAGGGGAAGAAATGAAGGGAAAAAGAAAGGAAAGAAAGAGGTTGCATTATGCAAGGAGAGATTCAGACAGGATCTGCAGAACAGCCACATCAGATCAGCACAGAGAGTGACCATCATAGAAAATAACATCACAGGAGAATAAATTAGAGATGGTAAGTAATTCCCCTGGCTCATGTGGAGTCAGTTGAACACCTGTCCGTAGTGATTTATGCTACACAATAAGCAAGCTGGCTATTTTACCATAACAATATTTTGCATCTTTCACCCAAAGAGCTCAAAGAACTTTACCAACATCAGGGGATTTATTCTTCCATCTCCACGGTGATGCAACTATAACCCTGTTTTATAGATGGGAAAATTGGGGCATGGAGCAGTTAATAGACTTGCCCAACGTCAAAAATTGACACTGTGGCAAGGCCTGGAACAGAATCAAAGTCTTTGGGCTCTCATGTTTGTGCTTTAGCCCCACAAGAACATCCTTACTCAGTATCTTTGGTAACACCCCCAAGCACTAGCTATGCTAGTAAAACATCATGTGAGTTCTTGAGCTCCTGCAGACTGACGTTAATATTAATAGCAGATACTGAGTAGAAACAGAGAAGCAATGGAGAAAAATGAAGTTGAAATGATATCATTTGTATGCCAGAGGCCTCAGCTGAGATCAGGGCCCGTTGTGTTAGGTGCTACACAAGCACACAGTGAGAGTCAATCCCTGCCCCAGGTGATCTTAAAGGCTAAATATGCAAGACAGATAATGGAAGGGAGGAGAAACCAAGGCAGAGGTAAGTGAAATGTCCAGCTGCCATTCACACAGCCAGCTAGTGGAAAGCAAAGCTAGAACCTGGCCTCCAGAGCCTTAGACCCGTGGTTCTGCATACTGGGCCCTATTGGATAATTTAGGAGACACCTTCCTGGTGACTCATGTAACTGAAATGGTTATAGAGCGACTTCCTTCTAACAGTCAGTCAGATGATCCTAAACTGTCACCTGACTTGGGTGGCAAAACCCCCAAGACACAAGTGGAAGGTCAGGTTCCATCTGCAGTAGCCTGCTCCAGATAAAGTACTGGCTGGAAAATTGGGCTTGATCACTGGGATTAATACTGTAAAAAGTGCAATTCATGGCTGCTCCCAGGAATTGCACTATGGCAACCAGAAACTTCACAGCAACAGAACTTCAGTCCTTCTTCTCCAAACAACACAGGCTCACTTGAGCTAGAGGAGAAGCTCTAGCAGCTGCTAGTAGAATTAAGCCTTGGATATGTTGCTGAGCTGTTCTGATAATACCCACTGAAAGGCAGAGGTACATGTGCACACGTATACATATGACAGTCCAGGTCAATACTAACATGAATAAGGTAGGGCAGGGAGTGCAATGGTGACTCTCATTTTGATGGCCATCTTGACTTCACTGGACCATCTTGCACCCTGGAGCAGGAGATGGGCTCCCTACTGCCCAGCCTGATGTGGCTAGAGAATTGGAGGGTTCCAGAAAATGAGGCAGAAATGGGTTCAGCACTGCAGGGAAACAATCAGAGTCTTGAAATGGGGGTGCAACTTCTATATGTGGAAATCAAAATGGAAGGAAATATGTGAAATAGTTCTTATTATCAAACTACTACATCACAATTAATAATACATCAATAATTATTAATAGGCTGGCAGGAGAACTTGGGGTGCTCTCAATGTAACTAGAATATAGCAATCCCTTTGGACGTAGAGCTGTCAGTGTTCCTGGAGAGACTAAGTTACAGTGCCCCCATAGAGAGGGTTATACTGTTCTTATTAAGATATAGAAACCTCCTGCAGGGGGCACTCTAAGTCCCAGGGGCCTCGGAAACACTAGGGTCAAGGTCCCATGGGCCAGAGAGTTTTAGCTGTGGGTTTTCTCTGATCAAGTGTAAGCTGAAGGCTGATGGGAATATTAAGCGAATGGAAGTGCTGCTTGGAGTGCAATGACATCTCTCTACCCAGGTAAAACTCTTCCTGACTTCAATGGGAGCAGTCCAGCCAAGTCCTGTCTGTGACCTTCCCTCTGTCCAGTTGGAGTACATGTAGAAACTACACATCAGTTCCATAACCCACCTCCAGCAATGGCCAGCAATACCTCATGTCTCAGGGAAAGGCAAAGAACAGACCATATTGTGCTCATCTAAGCATGCCAGGGGCTGAGTGGGGAATGCCTGAAGGGGGAAGTTTTCCTTCCTGACCTGCCTAGGCAGCTTACACCCCAAAGCATGAGAATTGAAATACTCCCTTACCACCTTGCTGCTTAAATTGGGCTTTAATTGTCTTAGAAGTAAGAAATCAGCCACCTGTTAAATGCCAAGGATAAGGTTCAGTCATAATAAAGCTTCACAGCAGAGTTAGGGCCTTCTATTGTGCTGTTTCCTGGGCAGATCCCAGCCCAGGTAATTACTCTATTTTATTCTGCCTATCTTGACGTTTCCCCAGGAGTTTCAAATCAAAGAAATTGTTCTTCACTTCCCCTCCTAACATCACTATTGTCTAGGTGACACAGAGAGGAGAATAGGTGCTATTCGATCCGTGCCCTCCCACCCACAAAGACTTAAAACCAGGCGCTTTCCACTTGTCATAGGTTGAAGAGTCACCAGGGATGAACTTGGAGATTCAGAGGAAGAGAACAAGGCCTGTTTTATACCCAGCCAGTATCTATTCTTATAAACGGGTCAGAGTGTCTCTGTTGTTACTGTGGCCCTGGCAGGCAATCATTAATGGCTGTGTAAAAGTTCCTGCTGGTAGTCATCAGTAATTAGCTCATCCAGCCACCAGAGCGCCCTTTGCAGGCCAGTGATCCACCTTACCACCGGCCCCCATGTCCCTCCCAGGACCCGGTGCCCCTTTCTCTGGAGTGCTGCCCCCTGGCAGTACCCCCACACTCTCAGGTTCTGGGGCTCCCCACCTAGGAGAACCCCCACCCTCTAACCCCACCTTACCTCAGACTGGGCTACTGCCAGTCCCCACTTAGCCCCTTATATCGGGGGCAGACGGCAGTATATATGCGACACATCACAGGCAAGGGGGTTTCAGAACTGCTGCCTCCGCCTACTCATGGGCTGCCCCTAAAATCGTAGAATATCAGGGTTGGAAGGGACCTCAGGAGGTCATCTAGTCCAACCCCTTGCTCAAAGCAGGGCCAATCCCCAACTAAATCATCCCAGCCAGGGCTTTGTCAAGCCTGACCTTAAAAACGTTGAAGGAAGGAGATTCCACCACTTCCCTAGGTAACGCATTTCAGTGTTTCACCACCCTCCTAGTGAAAAAGTTTTTCCTAATATCCAACCTAAACCGCCCCCACTGCAACTTCAGACCATTGCTCCTTGTTCTGTCATCTGCTACCACTGAGAAGAGTCTAGATCCATCCTCTTTGGAACCCCCTTTCAGGTAGTTGAAAGCAGCTATCAAATCCCCCCTCATTCTTCTCTTCCGCAGACTAAACAATCCCAGTTCCCTCAGCCTCTCCTCATAAGTCATGTGTTCCAGTCCCCTAATCATTTTTGTTGCCCTCCGCTGGACTCTTTCCAATTTTTCCACATCCTTCTTGTACTGTGGGGCCCAAAACTGGACACAGTACTCCAGATGAGGCCTCACCAATGTTGAATAGAGGGGAACGATCACATCCCTGGATCTCCTGGCAATGCCCCTATTTATACATCCCAAAATGCCAAGGCATATCCAGCTTCTCGTCCACTGTAACCCCTAGGTGCTTTTCTGCAGAACTGCTGCCTAGCCATTAGGTCCCTAATCTATAGCGGTGCATGGGATTCTTCTGTCCCAAGTGCAGGACTCTGCACTTGTCCTTCTTGAACCTCATTAGATTTCTTTTAGCCCAATCCTCTAATTTGTCTAGGTCCCTCTTTATCCTATCCCTACCCTCCAGCGTATGTGCCTCTCCTCCCAGTTTCCTGTCATCTGCAAACTTGCTGAGGGTGTAATCCACACCATCCTCCAGATCATTTATGAAGATATTGAACAAAACCGGCCCCAGGACCGACCCTTGGGGCACTCCACTTGATACCGGTTGCCAACTAGATATGGAGCCATTGATCACTACTTGTTGAGCCCAACAATCTAGCCAACTTTCTGTCCACCTTATAGTCCATTCATCCAGCCCATACTTCTTTAACTTGCTGGCAAGAATACTGTGGGAAACAGTGTCAAAAGCTTTGCTAAAGTCAAGGAACAACACGTCCACTGCTTTCCCCTCATCCACAGAGCCAGTTATCTCGTCATAGAAGGCAATTAGATTAGTCAGGCATGACTTGCCCTTGGTGAATCCATGCTGACTGTTCCTGATCACTTTCCTCTCCTCGAAGTGTTTCAGAATTGATTCCTTCAGGACATGCTCCATAATTTTTCCAGGGACTGAGGTGAGGCTGACTGGCCTGTAGTTCCCTGGATCCTCCTTCCCTTTTTTAAAGATGGGCACTACATTAGCCTTTTTCCAGTCGTCCGGGACTTCCCCCGATCGCTATGAGTTTTCAAGGATAATGGCCAATGGCTCTGCAATCACATCCACCAACTCCTTTAGCACTCTCGGAGGCAGTGCATCCGGCCCCAAGGACTTGTGCTTGTCCAGCTTTTCTAAATAGTCCCCTATACTTTCCAAAAACTTCCTGGATTGTCTGTGCACTGCTGCATTGCTCTCTCAGCAGATATCAGGGTGATTGAAGTCTTCCATGAGTACCAGGGCCTGTGATCTAGTAAATTCTGTTAGTTGCCGGAAGAAAGCCTCGTCCACCTCATCCCCCTGATCTGGTGGTCTATACCAGACTCCCACCATGACATCACCCTTGTTGCTCATACTTCTAAACTTAATCCAGAGACTCTCAGGTTTTTCCTGCAGTTTCATACTGGAGCTCTGAGCAGTCATACTGCTCCCTTACATACAATGCAACTCCCCCACCTTTTCTGTACTGCCTGTCCTTCCGGAACAGTTTATATCCATCCATGACAGTACTCCAGTCATGTGAATTATCCCACCAAGTCTCTGTTATTCCAATCACATCATACTTCCTTGACTGTGCCAAGACTTCCAGTTCTCCCTGCTTCTTTCATTTGTGTATAGGCACTTGAGATAACTCGCTGATTGTCCCTCTTTCTTAGTATGAGGCAGGAGCCCTCCCCTCTCGCACGCTCCTGCTCGTGCTTCCTCCCGGTATCCCACTTCCCCACTTACCTCAGGGCTTTGGTCTCCTTCCCCCGGTGAACCTAGTTTAAAGCCCTCCTCACTAGGTTAGCCAGCCTGCTTGTGAAGATGCTCTTCCCTCTCTTTGTTAGGTGGAGCCCGTCTCTGCCTAGCACTCCTCCTTCTTGGAACACCATCCCATGGTCAAAAAATCCAAAGCCTTCTGTCCGACACCACCTGCATAGCGTTGACTTCCACGATTCGACGGTATCTACTCAGGCCTTTTCTTTCCGCGGGGAGGATGGATGAGAAGACCACTTGCACCTCAAACTCCTTTATCCTTCTTCCCAGAGCCATGTAGTCTGCAGTGATCTGCTCAAGGTCATTCTTGGCAGTATCATTGGTGTGCACGTGGAGAAGTGGGAAGGGGTAGTGATCCGAGGGCTTGATGAGTCTCGGCAGTCTCTCCGTCACATCGTGAATCCTAGCTCCTGGCAAGCAGCAGACTTCTCAGTTTTCCCGGTTGGGGTGGCAGATAGATGACTCAGTCCCCCTGAGGAGAGAGTCCCCGACCACCACCACTCGCTTCCTTCTCTTGGGAGCGGTGGTCGTGGAACCCCCAACCCTAGGACAGTGCATCTCATGCCTTCCAATTGGAGGAGTCTCCTTCTGTTCCCTTCTCTCAGATGTATCATCTAGTCCACTCTCTGCATTAGTGCCTATGGAGAGAACATGAAAACAGTTACTTAACTGTATCTGCATTGCTGGTACATGGACGCTCCCCTTTCTTCTTCTGGAGGTCACATGCTGACAAATTTCTTCACTGTCCTCCTGTCCCCACAGTGCAGCCTGCTCTGAATCTTCAGAACGTTGTGTCCGTAGAAGCATATCCTGACGTCTGTCCAGGAAATCTTCAGTTTCACTTATGCAACGCAGGGTCGATACCTGTTGCTCCAGACCTTGAACCTTCTCTTCTAATATGGAGATCAGCTTACCCTTTGTACAGACAAAGTTGCTTCTGTCCTGTGGAGGAAAGACAAACATAGCACATTCAGTGCAGGTCACAACAGCTGAACATTCCCGTCCATATTACCTTCCTTCGACAAGCTTCCTCAGGAGTTGTAGTAACTACTCAGAGAACCCCACAAGATGTAAGCCTCAGTGGGCTCTCCCCAGCTGAACTCCCAGGCAAACTCCCTCTGTTTACCACTCAGCTGGTTCGCAGCTGACTGACTTTTTATAACAGTCAGGCCCACTCAAGGCTCACCTGGAACAAAGCACTCCCAATTCACTCTTTTCAAACAACCAATCAAGCACACCGTCAAACTGTCCCTACAACAGACACTCAGATACTCACCAACACAGCCTCCTTAATGCAGCCCTTAGCGTACCTCCTCTCAGGCAGATCCCAGGCAAACTCCCTCTGTTAGCTGCTCAGCTGGTTCGTAACTGACTCTGCAAACCAGCATCTATTCAGCCTGAGGCTTTTCAGGCTGGAGCTCCCAGCTCCTCTAGCCCTTCCCCAGCCCTACTCCAATCCAGGTGTCCTGTTCAGTACCTTGTAGCCAGGCCCTTCTCCTTCTCCAGGCAGAGGGAGACTGACTGGGCTCCTGGCTCACCGTCTCTTACAGGGGTCAGCTGGGCCTGATGGATCTGGCTACAGCTGTGGCTGCTCCCTTCATCAGCCTGGGCTTTTCCCCACAGCCCCAGCCCTCGCCCAGGACTTGCCTCTGCCCTTCAGGACAAGAGCTAGTGATCACCCTACTCCAGGATGGA
Organism: Dermochelys coriacea; assembly: GCF_009764565.3. Lineage (NCBI taxonomy): Eukaryota > Metazoa > Chordata > Testudines > Dermochelyidae > Dermochelys > Dermochelys coriacea. The sequence goes on from NC_050077.1 coordinate 40,754,344, forward strand.
GAGATCAGTCTGTTCAGGCTGCCCTGCTGTCTGGAGCCCTTCCTCTTCCTCTCTGGCTAACCTGCTGGCTGGAGCTCCCTCTCTCTTCCTTGGGCTGGTTGCAGTGCTCCTTCCCTGGATTGCTGCTGACACTGCTGTTGAGTTGGGGGGGCCTTGCTGGCCTGCCCTCCCACCTCTGGAGGGAGAAGCCAGGACCCCACTACTGCCATCTGTGAGGGGTCCTTCCTGCCTGGCCGCCAGGATTGCTAGAGCAGCAGCGTTTGTCCTGGGGAGTTGCTGGAGTTTGGAGCAGAAGAGGATTGAGAGGACCATCGGCTGCTGGGGGAGCGCACAGAGACTTTAGAGACCACATTAAGGACTGAGTGATTATCGAACTGCGCTTTTGTGGTGGGGGTCCTGACTGTGTTTGTGGGGACATAGGAGGTGTGGTGTGGAGCCTGCCCCCGGTCCATCTGTGTGTCCCCCCCACCACCATTGCCCCCTCCACCAGCCACATACCATCTGCCTCAAGCTCCTGCCTCTAGGACTCTGCTGCTTGCCTGGCCTGCCACGCCCATTTCCACCATTTGGGCCTGCAGCAGTAGCCAACCACACAGTGACTTTTTCGCAAGCACACCTGGGTGCACGTGCCTCCCCTTTTTTGGACTGCCCCCCTCCAATTACAGTCCCTTGCCCCCCGCCAGCTTCTTTGCCTAAGCCCCTTGCGAGCCCAGTTTGTTTGCCTGCCCCACCCTTTCCCCTCTAGGGTTTGGTTTGTTTGTCCCGCCCCAGCCCTACAGCTAGCCCCTTGGTTCCCCTGCCCCCACCCCTAGCTTGGTTGCTCCCCTTCCTTTGCGGCTCCTTTGCACTGATTGGCCCTCCCTTTGTGGGCCGTGCCCCCCCTTCTTGGTTGATCACTGCACCCCCTTGATGTTATTGTAACTTTCCCTCACCTAGTGCAGCTAGAGGAGCCGAACTTCCATCTTCTGTTGGTGACTGACCCCCTGCCCCCAAGGTCCTTGATAGCCCCCCATCTGCCCCCCCATTTTGGCACCTCCTCCCCTGCCTGCAGCCTAGCAGAGAGAAGTGGTTGACCAGCCTCCCCTTTCCCCTGCTTTCTCCGGTGTTTTTCCCCTCCTTCCCAGCTCGTCATGGTGAGAGACATGGCAGGTGGGATCGCTAGGGCAGACCCCCTCCCCCACCTGCCCCCCCCCGACAGTCCCTCAGCCTCTACTTCAACCACTGCTGTCGAACCACCTGCTATCACCCCGCTGGGGCGCCAGCAGCGGCAGGCAACGGTGTGACCTCTACTACTGCCACATCCCTTGCCCCCTCTGATTCTAGAGGACCCACCCTAGCCAGCAGGAAAGGCCGGGGAAAAAAGAAGGGAAAGAGCCCTGCTACAAAGACTAGGCCCTCCATGGCAGGGGCTGCCCACACTGCCACGGCTCTGTGACCGGCTGCAGCATCCCTCCCCATTGTTTCTTCCACCAGCACTACGGGTGCCCTCCCTCCGGCCCCCAGACCGTATACCCAGGTGGTGGCAGCCCCCTCCCGCCAACTACTACGTCGTCTCTCCCAGCCACCGCCGCTGTTACCATCCCTAGTGGCTGGGGCCTCTTCCCCACCTTGACCAGGAAGCATGGCATCTGTTGCTTCCTCGTGCCCGCCTTGCCCCACATGGAGACCTACGTGTGGGCGTTGGCAAGGGTGATGGGGCCCATGGCCATCGTGGCAGCCTCCAAAATGTATGGCAAGGTCATCTTCCTTGCCTCGGAGGCACCCAGGAGGCGGTAGAGAATGGCCTGGCGATGGGGGGCGTGTTCATCCCCCTGGAGCCGCTGGAGGACCTGGCTGCCGGTGTAGTCCTGAGCTCCATTCCTCCTTTCCTTCCCAGTGCTGCCCTGCTGCCCTCCCTCTCTACCCTGGGGAAATCAATCTCCATTATCAGCCCTCTCTCACTGGGCATCAAAGACCCCACCCTCCATCACATCCTCTCATTCCGCGGGCAGGTGCGGCTTCAATTGCTGCCGGCGGCGTGTGGTGGAGAGGCACTCGAGAGGTCTTTCCTGGTCCCCTACCGGGGGCCCAATACTGGGTGCATTATTCCACAAGGAGGCCCAGTGCTACCTCTGCCGGGCGATGGGGCACGTCTGGAGAGACTGCCCCTTGGCCCGGCACAGAGGAGAGCCCGGGACCCTTGAGCCCTGGCAGGGCACTGGCCCCGTCATCGCCGGCACCCCTGGCTGCCCAGTGCCCAGAGTTTCCCCTCCTCTTTCCCAGCCCACCACTGCTCCTGCTCAGGCCCTAGGGGTACCACCCTCAGTACGCTCAGATGAGTGTGAAAGCCCCACCTCTGCTGCATGCACTCTGGCGGGGCCTATAGAGGATGGTGCAGTGGGGGTATCGCCGGGTGTGGGAGAGGGCCCGCCCCAGGGGGAATCTGCCCCCCCTTGTGCTGCCCCACCGTTGCCTTCCCAGGTCCCCGAGTCATCCTCTCTGCCCCCAGACCCTACCCCTGTTACTCAGCCTGCAGACGATGCCATGGAGGGCTGGACCCTAGTACAGAGAAAGCGGGGCAAGCGGAAGGCTTGAGCTCTGCTCCTGCCATCCGATGCAGAGGTTCCCTGGAAAACCAGGAAGGGGGGCACCGCTGCTGAGCCTTCCGCCCTGCCCACGGCCGCATTCCAACCACTGGTGCTGGCCGGGGAAGACATGGCAGCACCAGAGAGGAACGCCGCCTCTCCGTCGGGGTCCCTCCCCATGGAGGCCTCTGATAGAGCCCCTCCTGCCCCCTTAACATCTGAAACCCCTGCAAGCCCTAAAGCAACTGTCGCCCTGGGCACTGGCGGGGAGGGCCCGGGGTGGTGAGAGGCGATCTCCCCTCCATCTATGAGAGATCGAGGCCCGGGGTCTGACCCCAGTCACCGGGGGAGGATGACCCTCTGCCAGCGGGTCTCGACCTGAGTGACCTCACCCTGGTGCCCCCTTTCCCGTGACCCCTCCCCATAACCACTGCTTCTGCTCCCGCCTCCAAGGGTCCTCTGGACTCTTCGACCTACCCGGCCACAGGTGGTGCTCCGCTGATGGCCACGGAGCCTGCTGAGGCGATTGCCAGCGCCTCGCGGCCAGGACCTGAGTGACCAGGGGTATCCGCCATTGGCATGGGGCAACCAACTAACTTCCTGGGTGGGGGCCCCACTGAAAATTGCCCAACTCCTGATACCATGGCTGTCACACCTGTCATTGAGCCTGAGCCCGGCATTACTGGGCACCCCCTCCCTGTCCCTCAGACCCCTGAGCCAGACCAGGGGAGCCATCTCCCGGAGGCCCTGCCTCTGCCCGTCTCCCCAACCCTACTCCTGACCGCTGCCCTGTCCCTACTTCCAGCTCCATCCCTATCCCCTCCACCTCCCATGATGCCATTGCTGCCCTTGGGGACATCTCCTTCCCTTTCCCGGCGGGTGATCTCCAGGGAGCGGCCTTTGTGTTTCCCTGTCCCGACTCGCTAGGGGCTGCTGTCTTCCCTCCGCCGCCCCCCATTGAGCCAGGATCTGAGGCAGGCCATGTGGCGCCGGCCTGTCAGGCGCTACATCAAGGGTCTGCTCCTTGCCTGTGCATATTGGTGGGCCACGGAGATGTGCCAGGGACCCCACCAGAGGATGACCGGGGGCCAGTGACTCTGTCCCCGCATCGGCTGTAAGAGGAGCTGCAGGAGTTTCTAGAAGACATCCATGGCTCCCGCAATAAGATGCTTCTCGTTTTCCAGCAATGGGGGGATTTTCATCAAATCCTCCGGGCCGTGAGGGTCCTCATGGGGGAGGGTAAGAGGACTGGGAAGCAGGGCACCACGGCTTGCCATCAGGCCCATGGCTTCCGTAACTCCTTACTCACCTACGGGGTAGGTCACGGATTGCTGCATGGCCCATCGGGAGCCGTGAGCGTCCCTGCCGATGAGGATCCCCCCCAGCCCTCCTCATGGCACCTCTTACCATCGCAACATTGAACACCCGTGGCTGTAGGATGGGTCTCCGCAGGTCCCAGGTGCTCTCCTTCCTCCGGGAGGGGAGGTACTCTGTGGTTTTCCTGCAGGAGACCCATACGGATCCGACCGCCGAAGACAGCTGGCGGCTGGATTGGGGGGACAGGGTCTACTTTAGCCATCTCACAGTTCGTATGGCTGGAGTGGCAACCCTGTTCTCCCCCGACCTACGGCCCGAGGTGCTGGGGGTCACCGAGGCTGTGCTGGGCTGCCTGCTGCACCTCCGGGTCCACCTGGAGGGGCTCATAGTCAACCTTGTCAACATCTATGCCCCGGCAGCGAGCCCGGAGCGGCTGCAATTTTATCAGCAGGTGTCCGCCGTCCTCGGCACCTTGGATCCTCAGGAGTGGCTGGTCCTGGGAGGGGACTTTAACATCACCCTCGAGGAGCGGGACCGCTCGAGGACCGAGCAGAGCCCGGCTGCCGCGGACGTCCTCTGGGAGATTGTCGACCATCACTCCCTGGTGGACGTGTGACGTGACCACCACCTGGACAATGTCTCGACGTTTACCTATGTCTGGGTGGAGGCCCATCGGTCATGCCACTCCCGGTTGGACCGCATCTATTTGTCATGCTTCCATCTTTCGTGGGCCCACTCCTCCACCATTCAGACGGCCCCTTTTTAAGATCACCATTTGGCCACCATGACGGCCTCTCTCCATGCGGAAAGGCCGGGGCCAGCCTATTGGTATTTTAACAATAGCTTGCTGGAGGATGTGGGCTGACCATGGAGTTCTACCGCATGTTCTGGGATGGTGACTAGGTCTGGGCTGAGTCATTACAAAGCGGGGTCCTCCCTCTTTCATGCAGGCGAGCCATGCTTGTCTTATTCTGAAGAAGGGGGACCTCCGTGACTTAATGAATTGGCGTCCCTCTCGCTCCTCAGCACGGACTACAAAATCATAGCGAAGGCCATCTTGCTGCGGCTGGGGTCTGAGCTGGAGGATGTGATCCACCCAGACCGTCTCAGGCCATACCATCTTTGATAACCTGTATCTGGTCCAGGATCTCTTGGAGCTTGGGTGTAGGGATGGTCTGTCATTCGCCCTCCTGTCCCTGAATCAGTAGAAGGTGTTCGACAGGGTGGACCTGTCGGCGTATCTCCTGGGCATTCTGCAAGCTTTAGACTTCAGATCCCAGTTTGTGTTTTTTCTCCAGGTGCTGTACGTTTCCACAGAGTGTCTGGTCAGGCTCAACTGGACCCTGACCGAGCCGGTCAGCTTCGGGCGGGGAGTAGGACAGTGGTGCCCCCTCTCAGGCCAGGTGTACGCTGTGGCAACTGAGCCCATTCTCTGTCTCCTCTGCTGGAGGTTGACAGGGTTGGCGCCTTGAGAGCTGGAGCTGCGGCTGGTCCTGTCGGCGTACGCCGATGATGTGCTCCCTCTGGTCCAGGACCTGGGTGACTTGGCGCGGGTGGAGGCTTGCCAGAACCCAGTAAGATAAGGCTGACAGGAGCCTTGGGAAACAAATGGGAATGAAAATTTATCTGGCCCCTATAAAGAACTAATAAGGCACTTGGATGAGATTTTTAGCATGAATTATTGATTCACAGAGACTTTTTTTGGATTATCACACTACCTAATTAGTCATGTGCTTATTGCACACTTAAGATTGAGCTGAGTTTTTCACTTAAAGCAGTGATTCAACCATTTTGTTTATAATAGTAACAAGAGTAACAAGATCAGCTAGTGTGATCGGCATAGCTCCATCAACGCCAATGGAGCCATGACAATTTATGCCAGCTGAGACTCTGGCCCAGGATGTTATATAGTGACAAAACTCTGTCCTTGCCTCCGTGGGCAGCCTCCTCCGCCTGGGTCAGCTGGGTCAAGAGCTCTGGCCTGGTGGTCGGGGACGAGTGGCAGGCGAGCTCCCTCCCACCCGCGCTTCAGGCCATCCGGTGGAGCGCGGGTCCGCTGCTCTATCTCGGCGTTTACCTTTCTGCCACGAATCCATCTCTGCCAGAGGACTGGCATGGTTTGCAGGGCAGGGTGATGGAGCAGCTCTGGAAATGGACAGGACTACTCAGGTGCCTCTCCCTTCGAGGGAGGGCACTGTTACTCAATCAACTAGTCCCGTCCATGCTCTGGTACCAGCTCAACACCCTGGTCCCAGCCCCGGGCTTTCTGGCCAACCTCCAGACAGCAATTCTGGAGTTCTTTTGGCCAGGACTGCACTGGGTCTCTGCAGGGGTTCTCCATCTGCCCCTGGAGGAGGGAGGGCAGGGTCTGAAGTGCCTATGCACTCAAGTCCATGTCTTCCACCTCCAGGCCCTGCAGAGGCTCCTTTATGGTGCAGGTCGTCTGGCGTGGAAGGAATAGTGCACACCTTCCTGCGCCACTTCCGAGGGCTCTGATATGACTGGAAGCTCCTTTATCTCAATCGTAGAGGTCTTCCATGAGACCTCTCTGGCTGTCAGTCTTCTACCAGGACCTTCTCCGGACCTGGAAACTGTTCTCAGTGACCAGGTCCAGGGCAGCCACCGAGGGGGCAGATCTCCTCACAGAGCCCCTACTATACAACCCCCAGCTCTGTGCGTAGGTAGCAGAGTCCCTCTTGGTGCACCAGAGGTTGGTCCTGGCAGAAGTCACTAGAGTCGGAGACCTCCTGGACTATGACCGGGGAGACTGGCTGGATCCCCTGATGCTCGCTCTGTGTATGGGGCTCTCCAGCCCTTGTACTCCCTGGCGTGTACTTCAGGAGGTGAGGGCCACTTTGCTGTCTGCTGCTCAGGCTTACCTTGACCGGGTCCTGCACAAGGGCATGCCCTGCCCACCCTCCACCCCAGGCCCTCCTTTTTATCGGGCCCCTGCCCCGTGGACCCAACCAGGCTCCCCCCCCACCACTTCCCCATGATCCAGTTGTACAACTTGCAGCCAGTTCATTTACAGACCATGCCAAGGGAACATCTATACACACTCGTGTTCCACACCCTTTACTTCCTCACCCTCGTGTCTCACCCCGACACAAAGTGGTGGGACCTCCTGCCACTTCTAGAGGTTGAGGAGCCCCGGTGGGCTAGCCTATACTCCACCCTGGTCCCAAGGCCCGCTGGGGGTATCAGTTGGTAGCTCTTTCATGGGGCCATGAGCACGGGTGTGTATTTGTTGTGGTTTACACCTGTCCCGGACATCTTCCTCTTCTGTGGCATGAGGGAGACTCTGGCATACATTTACTTGGAGTGTGCCAGGTTGCAGCCCCTATTCCGGCTCCTCACAAATATCCTGTTACGTTTCTGGCTGTACTTTTCCCCTCACCTCCTTCTCTACGCACTCCCTATCCGTGGCCCCACAAAGTCACGGGACCTCCTGGTCAATATCCTCCTGCCCTGGGTAAAATAGCCATCTATAAAACCAGGGAAGGGGGTTGGTCGATGGAGACTCCTGTGAATGTGGGGCCTGTTTCTGATCATCTGTCCATTCACGTATCTGTGCAGAGTTACTCTGGGCGGCATCCACTGGCTCCCTTGTGGCCTTTGAGGAGCAGTAGGTGTTGTCTGGGGTTCTCTGCTTGGTGTCCCTATCAGGCTCCCTTCTTTTAACCCTTTGATCACACTCCTGTCCCTGTTATTTCATTAGTTGCCCCCCAAAATCATTTGGTTTCCAGTTCCTGTAGAACCTTCCCTTAGGCTGGGGGGGGGGGCGGGAGTGGGGTATCCTTCAGCAGTGGGCGGGCTTCCGCCTGTCCACTTCCCGGAACCCAATAAGTTGAGACTGACAGGAGCCTTGGGAAACAAATGGGAATTGAAATTTACCTGGCCCCTATAAAGAACTAATAAGGCACTTGGATGAGATTTTTAGCATGAATTATTGATTCCCAGAGACTTTTTTTGGATTGTCATACTACCTAATTAGTCATGTACTCATCGCACACTTAAGATTGAGCTGAGTTTTTCACTTAAAGCAGTGATTCAACCATTTTGTTTATAACAGTAACAAGATCAGCTAGTGTGATCGGCATAGCTCCATCAACGCCAATGGAGCCATGACAATTTATGCCAGCTCAGACTCTGGCCCAGGATATTAATATATATATATATTGTGACAAAACTCTGTCCTTGCCTCCATGGGTCCCACATTTTCTGGCAGATTTCACTAGCCTCAGAGGCTCACTGTGACCCTGCACGTAACCCTTCTCTCTCTAGAGACAAGGGTCACAGTCTACCGAGCCATTTTCATCATAAGCCAGCAAGGGAGGTGCAATCTTTCCTTGCACAGTCTCTGTTGTCGGCCAGTCTCAGTGATTAATCAGGGGGAAAAGATGGGGGAGGAGCCCAGGCCCACCCTCTACTCTGGGCTCCAGCCCAGGGACCCTAATAGTATCAGCTATGGTAGCTGACCTTTTAGAAACATGACATGTACAATTCCCTGGGCTACTTCCCCCACAGCAGCCCTCACTTCCTCAAGCTCCACTTCACCCTTACCTCAGGGCCTCCTTCCTTGTGCCTGATATGGTGTCTAACACTCAGTCTCTCCAACAGCACAACTTCCTCCCACAGCTCCTGACATGCACACCCCCCTGACTGGCTGGGAGGCTTTTAACTAGGTTCAGTCAGCCCCTGATTGGCTTCAGGTGTCCCAATCAACCTAGCCTTCTCCTTGCCTTATGGAAAGTTCTTAATTGGCCCCAGCTGTCTTAATTGACCTGGAGCAGCTACCTTAAACTTATCCTGGTACCAGGGATTGGTGTACCATGGAACAAATCTCTCTCTCTCTCCCACTGCTCTCCCATAATTTCCGATCCTCGGTCCGTTCACGTATCCGGGCAGAGTTCCTCTGGGCGGCGTCCTCTGACTCCCTTGACGCCTTTGAGGAGCAGTGGGCGCTGTCCGGGGTTCTCTGCTCGGTCCCCGTCCGGTTTCCTTCTTTTGACCCTTTGACCGCACTCCTGTCCCTGTTATTTTATTAGTTGTCCCCCGGAATTTCTTGGGTATCTAGGTCCTGTGGATCCCCCTTTTAGGCGGGGGGGGGGGGATCCTTTAGCAGTGGACGGGCTTCGCCCGCCCACTTCCCGGATCCCAATAAGACTGCTCTCCCATAGCCTTCTAGCTTGGAGGGAGGTGGGAAGCTGCTACTCCTGCTGCTACTAGGCCCTAAGCTCTCCCTGCTGCTCCAGCTGCTCCCCTGGCTGGGCCAGACAACCCCCATTCTCTGCTACTTGGCTGCTGGACCCCCCCACTCTTGGGTGCTGCTACTGCTGCAACTGCAGCCCCGGGGGGGGGGCTGCTAGCCCACTCCCCAGAGAGGAGAAGTGAGGGACCCCAGCCACTGCTGTTGTGGATACCACCACCAGCACCACCACCTGAGAGGAGTCCTCTCTGCCTGCCTGGACGACCACCTGGAGTTCCTGGAGCTGCTGCTGCTGCAGAGGCCGCTGCCTGGAGCTGCTGAAGCCCGAGGAGGAGAAGAAGAGGATCATCTGCCAGTGGGGCAGCACCTAGAGACTTTGCAGACCACCGTGGAGGGGGCCCTAAGACTGAGTAATTTTCAAACTGTGCTCTTGTGGTGGGGGTTTTGACTGTGTTTGTAGGGACACCAGGGGTGTGGCGTGGAGCTGCCCCCGATCCATCTGTGTGTCCCCCCCAACCCCCACCACTATTACTACCACCGCTGCCCCCTCCACCACCCCCACTGGCTGTATACCATCTGCCGCAGCTCCTGCCTCTGGACTCAGCTGCTTGCTTGGCTTGCCACGCCCTATTTCCACCCTTTGGGCCAGAAGCAGCAGCCAGCTAAAAAAGACTTGTGCAAGTGCACATGGGCACATGTGCCCCCCCCCGGACTGCCTAACCCCCAGCTTTGCCCTTTACTACCTGCCCCATTTGCCACTTACTTTGCCTCCTCTTTTGCTCCAGCCCCCCTTACTAGCTTCAGTTTGTTTGCCTGCCCCGCCCATTTCCTTCTGCAGCCTTTGTTTGTTTGCCCCGCCCCAGCCTCTGAAGCTAGCCCCTTGGTTTCCCTGTTCTACCCCCAGACCGCTTAGCCCCTTGCTCCGTGTGCCCATGCCCCTCCCATGCGCTTGTGCAACTCCCCATTTCAGTTGCAACCCTCTTCACTGCACCTTCAATGTTGTTGAATCCCCCCCTCCAAAGTGCACCAAGAGGAGCCGGAATTCCACCTTGTGTTGGTGACTGACCCCTAACCCCTGATTGCCCCCCGTCCAGCCCACCCCTTTTGGCGCCCTCCTCCCCTGCCTGCAGCCTAGCGGGGAGGAGTGGTCGACCTGTTTCCCCTCTCCCCTCCTCCTTTTGGTATCCCCCTTTCCTCCTTGCTCATGATGGCGGGGGATGAGACGGGTGAGACCTCTCCAGTAGCCCGAGCTCTCCCTCCCCCGCCTGCCCCTCTGTCCCCCCCCCAAGCTTCTACGTCCGCTGCCAAACCATCTGCCATCGCCCCCGCTGGGGCACCAGCAGCGACGGGCACGGGGGTGACCTCCACTGCTGCCACGTCTCTCACCCCCTCAGATTTGGGGGGAGTCCCCCCAGCCGGCGGGAAGGGCCAGGGGAAGAAGAAGGGGAAGGGCCCCGCTAAAAAGACCAGGCCCTCCGTGGCAGGGGCTGCCCCCGATGCCCCAGCCCCATCTCCAGCTGGGGTACCCCTCCCCGCTGTTCCCTCCACCAGCTCTGCAGGTGTCCCTCCCCAGGCCCCCAGAGCATACGCCCAGGTGGCGGCAGCCCCTTCGCCTGCCACTACGTCATTTTTCCAGCCCACCGCCTCCGCTACCATCTATAGCGGCCGGGGCCCCTTTCCCACCATGACCAGGAAGCACGGCTTCCGTTGCCTCCTGGTGCCCGCCTCACCCCACGTGGAAACCTATGTGCGGGCATTGGCCAGGGTGGTGGGGCCCACGGCCATTGTGGCGGCCTCCAAAATGTATGGCAAGGTCGTCTTCTTCTTAGCATCGGAGGCCGCCGCCCAGGAGGCGGTGGAGAAGGACCTGGCGGTGGGGGGCGTGTTCGTCCCTTTAGAGCCGCTAGAGGACCTAGGTGTCCGCCTGGTCCTGACCTCCGTCCCTCCCTTTCTCCCCAATGCCGCCCTGTTACCCGCCCTTTCTACCTTGGGGAAGCCCATCTCTGTCATCAGCCCTCTCCCGTTGGGCTGCAAAGACCCCGCCCTCCGTCACGTCCTCTCCTTCCGCCAGCAAGTGCAGCTTCAACTGCCGCCGGCGGCGCGCGACGGAGAGGCACTGGAGGGGTCCTTCCTAGTCCCCTACCAGGGGACCCCTTACAGGGTGCATTATTCCACGGGGGAGGCCCGGTGCTACCTCTGCCGGGCGATGGGGCACGTCCGGAGGGACTGCCCCCTGGCCCGGGAAGGAGGGGCATCCAGGACACCCGAGCTCCGGCAGGACACCGGCCCCGTCATCGCCGACGCCCCTGGCTGCCCGGCACCCAAAACTGCCCCTCCTCCTTCCCAGTCCACCATTGCTCCCGCTCGGGCCCAAGGGGTACCTCCCCCACTATGCCCAAACGAGCGGGAGAACCCCGCCCCCGCTGTTTGCAATCTGGCGGGGCCTGTGGAGGAGGGTGCGGCAGGGACAGCGCCAAGCATGGGAGAGGGCCCGCCCCAAGGGGAATCTTCCCTCCCTTGTGCTGCCCCACCGTTACCCCCTCGAGTCCCTGAGCCATCGCCTCTGCCCCCTGACACAACCCCTGCTAGCCAGCCCCCGGATGATGCCATGGAGGGTTTGGGCCTTAGTCAAGGGGAAGCGGGGCAAGCGGAAGGCTCGAGCTCCGCTCCTCCCATGTGACGCGGAGGCCCCCCGGAAGACCAGGAAGGGGGGCACCGATGCCGAGCCTTCCGCTCTACCCACGGGTGTGTTCCACCCACCAGAGCCGGCTGGGGAAGACGTGGCAGCACTGGAAGACGGTATCTCCCCTCCACGGGAGTCCCTCCCCTCCACGACCCCCGAGGCACCATTTGAAACCCCAGTGTGCCCCGAAGTAACCATCGCGTCAGGTGCCGGCGGGGAGAATCCCGGCGTAGCGGAAAACAATTTCCCCTCTATATATGAGGAGATCGAGGCCCTGGGTCTGACCCCGGTCACCCAAGGGGAGGACGATCCTATGCCAGCGGGCCTCGATCTGGGCGACTTCTTTCCGGCCCCCTTTTCCCCATACTCCCTCCCCGTAACAGTTGCTTCTGCTCCCACCTCCGAGGAGCCCCTGGACTCCTCCATCAACCCGGCTGCAGAAGGCACCCTGCTGAGAGCCACCGAGCCAGTTGAGGCGACGGCCAGTGCCACGCGGCTGGAACCTGAGCCAACAGGGGCATCCCTCGCTGGTGAGGAGCATTCGACCTCCTTTCCAGGAGAGGACCCTACAGAAGAAAGTCCACCTCCTGATGCCGTGGCTGCCAAATCCACCAGACAGCTTGCGCCTGGCATCGGTGACAGCCCTCTCCTGACCCAGAATCTCACCTCTACCCCTGCCCCTGCCCTTCTCCCGCCCACCTCCCGAGATATTATTGCCACCCCCGGGACAGTCTCCTTCCCCTTTCCAACAGATGACTCCCAGGGAATGGCCTTTGTGTTTGCCCGTCCCGACCCACCAGGGGCTGCTATCCTCCCTCCGCCGCCCCCTATCGCCCCAGCATTCAGGTCAACCCATCAAGAGCCCCGTCGGGGGTCCGCACCCTGTCTGCCCATCTCGCTGGGCCAGGGGGCTGTACCAAGGGCCCCATCGGGGAGCAACCAGACCATAACCCCAGCCCCCCATGCGCTGCGAGAGGAGTTGCGGGAGTTCCTAGAAGACGTCCGTGGCTCCCGCAACAAAGTCCAGCTTGCCCTCCAGCGATGGGGGGACTTTAATCAAATCCTCCGGGCCGCAAGGGCCCTCATGGGGGAGGGGAAAAGGACCGGGAGACAGGGCGCCGCGGCCTACCAGCGGGTCCGCCACTTCCGTGACTCCTTACTCACCTACGGGATGGGTCACGGACTGCTGCGCGGCCCGCCGGGAGCCACGAGCATCCCTGCCGGCGAGGATCCCCCCCAGCCCTCCTCATGGCACCCTTTACCATTGCAACATTGAACACCCGTGGCTGTAAGATGGGTCTCCGCAGGTCCCAGGTGCTCTCCTTCCTTCGAGAGGGGAGGTACTCTGTCGTTTTCCTGCAGGAGACCCATACGGATCCGACCGCCGAAGACAGCTGGCGGCTGGATTGGGGGGACAGGGTCTACTTTAGCCACCTCATAGTTCATACGGGTGGAGTGGCGACCCTGTTCTCCCCCGACCTACGGCCCGAGGTGCTGGGGGTCGCCGAGGCTGTGCCGGGTCGCCTGCTGCACCTCCGGGTCCAAATGGAGGGGCTCGTAGTCAACCTCGTCAACATCTATGCCCCAGCAGCGAGCCCGGAGCGGCTGCAATTCTATCAGCAGGCATCCGCCTTCCTCGGCACCTTGGATCCTCAAGAGTGCCTGGTCCTGGGAGGGGACTTTAACATCACCCTTGAGGAACGGGACCGCTCGGGAACCGAGCAGAGCCCGGCCGCCGTCGCCGTCCTCCAGGAGATAGTCGAACACCACTCCCTGGTGGACGTCTGGCACGACCACCACCCGGATGACACTTCCACGTTCACCTTTGTCCGGGTGGAGGCCCATCGGTCGCGCCACTCCCGGTTGGACCGCATTTATTTATCACGCTTTCATCTTACACGAGCCCACTCCTCCAGGATCCGGCCGGCCCCATTTTCGGACCATCACATAGCCACCGTGACAGCCTCCCTCTGCGCGGAGAGGCCGGGGCCGGCCTATTGGCATTTTAACAACAGCTTGCTGGAGGATGCGGGCTTCGTGGCGTCCTTCCGGGAGTTCTGGCTGGCCTGGCGAGGGCAGCGGCGTGCCTTTCCCTCGGCACGGCGGTGGTGGGACGTAGGGAAGGTGCGCGCCCGGCTCTTCTGCCGTGACTACACCCGAGGCACCAGCCGACGGAGGGATGCAGTGATAGAGCAGTTGGAACGGGAGGTCTTAGAGCTGGAGAGGCGTCTGGCCGCCAGCCCCGATGATCCACCCCTCTGCGGAGCGTGCCGGGAGAAGCGGGAGGAGCTCCGGACCCTCGAGGACCATCGGGCCCGGGGTGCCTTTGTTCGATCCCGCATCCGTCTCCTTCGGGAGATGGATTGCGGCTCCCGCTTCTTCTACGCCCTGGAAAAAAAGAGGGGGGCTAAGAAACATATCATCTGCCTACTGGCAGAAGATGGCACCCCCCTCACGGATCCGGCGGAGATGTGCGAGAGGGCGAGAGCCTTCTACTCAAGCCTTTTCTCCCCGGAGCCGACCGATCCTAACGCTTGCAGAGTGCTGTGGGAGGAGCTCCCGACGGTCAGCGTGGGCGACCGAGACCGGCTAGAGCTGCCTCTCACTCTGGCCGAGTTCTCGGAAGCCCTCCGTCGCATGCCCACCAATAAATCTCCGGGCATGGACGGGCTGACCGTGGAGTTCTACCACGTATTCTGGGACGTCCTGGGCCCAGACCTAGTCACCGTCTGGGCCGAGTCTTTGCAGAGCGGGGTCCTCCCTCTTTCGTGCAGGCGAGCCGTGCTCGCCTTATTGCCGAAGAAGGGGGACCTCCGCGATTTACGAAATTGGCGTCCCGTCTCGCTCCTCAGCACGGACTACAAAATCGTGGCAAAAGCCATCTCCCTGAGGCTAGGGTCCGTGCTGGCGGACGTGGTCCACCCAGACCAGACCTACACCGTCCCGGGACGCAGTATCTTCGACATCCTATATCTGGTCCGGGACCTATTGGAACTTGGGTGTAGGGATGGTCTGTCGTTCACCCTCCTGTCCTTAGATCAGGAGAAGGCGTTCGACAGGATGGATCACGGGTATCTCCTGAGCACTCTGCAGGCGTTTGGCTTCGGACCCAGGTTTGTGAACTTTCTCCGGGTGCTGTACGCTTCCGCAGAGTGTCTGGTAAGGCTCAACTGGACCCTGACTGAACCGGTCAACTTCGGGCGAGGAGTACGGCTGGGGTGCCCCCTCTCAGGCCAGCTGTACGCTCTGGCGATCGAGCCCTTCCTCTGTCTCCTCCGAAGGAGGTTGACAGGGTTGGTGCTGAGGGAGCCGGAGCTGCGGCTGGTCCTGTCGGCGTACGCTGATGACGTGCTCCTCATGGTCCAGGACCCGGGCGACTTGGTGCGAGTGGAGGCTTGCCAGGCCATCTATTCAGCAGCCTCCTCTGCGCGGGTCAACTGGGTCAAGAGCTCTGGCTTGGTGGTAGGGGACTGGCGGCAGGCGAGCCCCCGCCCACCCGCGCTTCAAGCCATCCGGTGGAGCACGGGTCCGCTGCTCTATCTGGGCGTTTACCTTTCTGCCACGCATCCCTCTCCGCCGGAGAACTGGCAGAATTTAGAGGGCGGGGTGATAGAGCGGCTCCAGAAATGGACAGGACTACTCCGGTGCCTCTCCCTTCGAGGGAGAGCGTTAGTGCTTAATCAACTAGTCCTGTCCATGCTTTGGTACCGGCTCAACACCCTGGTCCCGGCCCCGGCTTTCCTGACCAACCTGCGGACATCGATTCTGGAGTCCTTTTGGTCAGGACTGCACTGGGTCCCTGCAGGGGTTCTCCATCTACCTGTGGAGGAGGGAGGGCAGGGCCTCAAATGTCTGCTTACTCAGGTCCATGTCTTCCGCCTCCAGACCCTGCAGAGGCTCCTTTATGGTACAGGTAGTCCGGCGTGGAGCATACTAGCGCACGCCTTCCTGCGCCGCTTCCGAGGGCTCCGATACGACCGGCTGCTCCTTTATCTCCATCCGAGAGGTCTTCCGCGAGACCTCTCCGGGCTGCCGGTCTTCTACCAGGACCTCCTCCGGACCTGGAAACTCTTTACAACGAGCAGGTCCGTGGCGGCCACCGAGGGGGCAGATCTCCTCGCGGAGCCCCTGCTACACAACCCCCAGCTCCGTTTGCAGGTGGCGGAGTCCCGCTCGGTGCGCCAGAGGTTGGTCCTGGCAGAGGTCACAAGAGTCGGAGACCTCCTGGACTATGACCGGGGAGACTGGCTGGATCCCCTAACCTTCGCTCAGTGCATGGGGCTTTCCAGACCTTGTACTCCCCAACGCATACTTCAGGAGGTGAAGGCCGCTTTGCCGCCCGCTGCTCGGGTTTATCTCGACCGGGTCCTGCACGAGGGCACGCCCCGCCCACCCACTACCCCAGGCCCGCCGGACCTTTTAATTGGACCCCTGCCCCGTGGACCCGACCGATCCGTTCACCCCTTCACTAGAAGCCGGCTGCACGAGATGCAGCCGGTCTGTTTTCAAACCGCGCCAAGAAAACATCTCTACACGCTCGTGCTCCACACCCTTCACGCCCGCACCCTCGTGTCCCGCCCCGATACAAAATGGCGGGACCTCCTGTCGCCTTTGGAGGGTGAAGAGCCCCGGTGGGCCAGCCTATATTCCATCTTAGTCCCAAAGCCCGCCGGGGATGTCAGTTGGCGGCTCCTTCACGAAGCCGTGAGCACGGGCGTGTACTTGGCGCGGTTCACCACAATCCCAGACACCTGCCCCTTTTGCGGCGTGAGGGATACCCTGGTACATGTCTACTTGGAGTGTGCCAGGCTGCAGCCCCTATTCCGGCTCCTCACCAATATCTTATTACGTTTTTGGTTGCACTTCTCCCCTCACCTTCTCATTTATGCACTCCCTATCCGTGGCCCCACAAAGTCGCGGGATCTCCTGGTCAACTTCCTCCTGGCCCTAGCTAAAATAGCCATCTACAAAACCAGAGTGAGGAGGTTGGCCGATGGAGTCTCCTGTGACTGTAGGGCCTATTTCCGATCCTCGGTCTGTTCACGTATCCGGGCAGAGTTCCTCTGGGCGGCGTCCTCTGACTCCCTTGACGCCTTCGAGGAGCAGTGGGCGCTGTCCGGGGTTCTCTGCTCGGTGTCCCCGTCCGGTTCCCTTCTTTTGACCCTTTGACCGCACTCCTGTCCCTGTTATTTTATTAGTTGTCCCCCGGAATTTTTGGGTATCTAGGTCCTGTGGATCCCCCTTTTAGGCTGGGGGGGATCCTTTAGCAGTGGACGGGCTTCGCCCGCCCTCTTCCCGGATCCCAATAAGACCAGGGATTGGTGTGCCCTGGAACAAATCTCTCTCTCTCCCACTGCTCTCCCATAATTTCCGATCCTCGGTCCGTTCACGTATCCGGGCAGAGTTCCTCTGGGCGGCGTCCTCTGACTCCCTTGACTCCTTTGAGGAGCAGTGGGCGCTGTCCGGGGTTCTCTGCTCGGTCCCCGTCCGGTTCCCTTCTTTTGACCCTTTGACCGCACTCCTGTCCCTGTTATTGTATTAGTTGTCCCCCGGAATTTCTTGGGTATCTAGGTCCTGTGGATCCCCCTTTTAGGCGGGGGGGGATCCTTTAGCAGTGGACGGGCTTCGCCCGCCCACTTCCCAGATCCCAATAAGACTGCTCTCCCATAGCCTTCTAGCTTGGAGGGAGGTGGGAAGCTGCTACTCCTGCTGCTGCTAGGCCCTAAGCTCTCCCTTCTGCTCCAGCTGCTCCCCTGGCTGAGCCAGACACCCCCCATTCTCTGCTACTTGGCTGCTGGACCCCCCACTCTTAGGTGCTGCTACTGCTGCAACTGCAGCCCCGGGGGGGGGCTGCTAGCCCACTCCCCAGAGAGGAGGAGTGAGGGACCCCAGCCACTGCTGTTGTGGATACCAGCACCTCCTGAGAAGGTCCTTTCTGCCTGCCTGGACCACCACCTGGAGTTCCTGGAGCTGCTGCTGCTGCAGAGGCCGCTGCCTGGAGCTGCTGAAGCCCGAGGAGGAGAAGAAGAGGATCATCTGCCAGTGGGGCAGCACCTAGAGACTTTGCAGACCACCGTGGAGGGGGCCCTAAGACTGAGTAATTTTCAAACTGTGCTCTTGTGGTGGGGGTTTTGACTGTGTTTTTAGGGACACAGGGGGTGTGGCGTGGAGCTGCCCCCCGATCCATCTGTGTGTCCCCCCAACCCCCACCACTATTACCACCACCACTGCCCCCTCCACGACCCCCACTGGCTGTATACCATCTGCCTCAGCTCCTGCCTCTGGACTCAGCTGCTTGCTTGGCTTGCCATGCCCTATTTCCACCCTTTGGGCCAGAAACAGCAGCCAGCTAAAAAAGACTTGTGCAAGTGCACATGGGCACATGTGCCCCCCCCAGACTGCCTACCCCCCAGCTTTGCCCTTTACTACCTGCCCCATTTGCCACTTTCTTTGCATCCTCTTTTGCTCCAGCCCCCCTTACTAGCTTCAGTTTGTTTGCCTGCCCCGCCCATTTCTTTCTGCAGCCTTTGTTTGTTTGCCCCGCCCCAGCATCTGAAACTAGCCCCTTGGTTTCCCTGTTCTACCCCCAGACCGCTTAGCCCCTCGCTCCGTGTGCCCATGCCCCCTCCCATGCGCTTGTGCAATTCCCCATTTTAGTTGCAACCCTCTTCACTGCACCCTCAATGTTGTTGTATCCCCCCCTCCCGTAGTGCACCAAGAGGAGCCGGAATTTCCACCTTCTGTCAGTGACTGACCCCTAACTCCTGATTACCCCCCGTCCAGCCCACCCCATTTGGCGCCCTCCTCCCCTGCCTGCAGCCTAGCGGGGAGAAGTGGTCGACCTGCTTCCCCTCTCACCTCCTCCTTTTGGTGTCCCCCCTTTTCCTCCTTGCTCATGATGGCGGGGGATGAGACGGGTGAGACCTCTCCAGTCGCCCGAGCTCGCCCTCCCCCACCTGCCCCTCTGTCACCCCTCCAAGCTTCTACCTCTGCTGCCGAACCATCTGCCACTGCCCCCGCTGGGGCACCAGCAGCGACGGGCACCGGGGTGACCTCCACTGCTGCCACGTCTATCACCCCCTCAGATTTGGGGGGAGTCCCCCCAGCCAGCGGGAAGGGCCAGGAGAAGAAGAAGGGGAAGGGCCCCGCTAAAAAGACCAGGCCCTCCATGGCAGGGGCTGCCCCCAATGCCCCGGCCCCATCTCCAGCTTGGGCGCCCCTCCCCGCTGTTCCTTCCACCAGCTCTGCAGGTGTACCTCCCCCGGCCCCCAGAGCATATGCTCAGGTGGAGGCAGCCCCCCCACCTGCCGCTATATCATTTCTCCAGCCCAAAGCCTCCGCTACCATCTATAGCGGCCGGGGCCCCTTTCCCACCATGACTAGGAAGCACGGCGTCCATTGCCTCCTGGTGCCCGCCTCACCCCACGTGGAGACCTATGTGCGTGCATTGGTGAGGGTGGTGGGGCCCACAGCAATTGTGGTGGCCTCCAAAATGTATGGCAAGGTCGTCTTCTTCTTAGCATCGGAGGCCGCCGCCCAGGAGGCGGTAGAGAAGGGCCTGGCGGTGGGGGGCGTGTTCGTCCCCTTAGAGCCGCTAGAGGACCTGGGCGTCCGCCTGGTCCTAACCTCCATCCCTCCCATTCTCCCCAATGCCGCCCTGTTACCCGCCCTTTCTACCTTGGGAAAGCCCATCTCTGTCATCAGCCCTCTCCCGTTGGGCTGCAAAGACCCCGCCCTCCGTCACGTCATCTCGTTCCTCCAGCAAGAGCAGCTTCAACTGCCGCCGGCGGCACGTGACGGAGAGGCGCTGGAGGGGTCCTTCCTAGTCCCCTACCAGGGGGCCCGTTACCGGGTGCATTATTCCACGTGGGAGGCCCGGTGCTACCTCTGCCGGGCGATGGGGCACGTCCTGAGGGACTGCCCCCTGGCCCGGGAAGAAGGGGCATCCAGGACCCCCGAGCCCCGGCAGGGCACCGGCCCCGTCATCGCCAACGCCCCTGGCTGCCCGGCGCCCGAAACCGCCCCTCCTCCTTCCCAGTCCACCATTGCTCCCGCTCGGGCCCAAGGGGCACCTCCCCCACTATGCCCAAAACAAGCGGGAGAACCCCGCCCCCGCTGCTTGCAATCTGGCGGGGCCTGTGGAGGAGGGTGCGGCAGCGACACGACCAAGCATGGGAGAGGGCCCACCCCAAGGGGAATCTTCCCTCCCTTGTGCTGCCCCACCGTTACCCCCTCGAGTCCCTGAGCCATCGCCTCTGCCCCCTGACACAACTCCTACTAGCCAGCCCCTGGATGATGCCATGGAGGGCTGGGCCCTAGTCCAGGGGAAGCAGGGCAAGCAGAAGGCTCGAGTTCCGCTCCTCCCATCTGACGCGGAGGCCCCCCCGGAAGACCAGGAAGGGGGGCACCGATGCCGAGCCTTCCGCTCTACCCATGGGTGTGTTCCATCCACTAGAGCCGGCTGGGGAAGACGTGGCAGCACTGGGAGGCAGTATCTCCCCTCCACGGGAGTCCCTCCCCTCCAAGACCCCCGAGGCACCATCTGAAACCCCAGTGTGCCCAGAAGTAATCGTCGCGTCAGGAGCCGGAGGGGAGAATCCCGGCGTAGCGGAAAACAATTTCCTATCTATATATGAGGAGATCGAGGCCCTGGGTCTGACCCCGGTCACCCAGGGGGAGGACGATCCTATGCCAGCGGGCCTGGATCAGGATGACTTCACTCCAGCCCCCCTTTCCCCATGTTCCCTCCCCCTAACCGTTGCTTCTGCTCCCACCTCCGAGGAGCCCCTGGGCTCCTCCATCAACCCGGTTAAAGAGGGCACCCCGCTGAGAGCCGCCGAGCCAGTTGAGGCGACAGCCAGTGCCACGCAGCTGGAACCTGAGCCACCAGGGGCATCCCTCGCTGGTGAGGAGCATTCGACCTCCTTTCCGGGAGAGGACCCTACAGAAGAAAGTCCACCTCCTGATGCCGTGGCTGCCAAATCCACCAGAGAGCTTGCGCCCGGCATCAGTGAGAGCCCTCTCCCAACCCAGACTCTCACCTCTACCCCTGTCCCTGTCCTTATCCCGCCCACCTCCCGAGATATTATTGCCACCCCTGGGATTGTCTCCTTCCCCTTTCCAACAGATGACTCCAAGGGAGTGGCCTTTGTGTTTACCCGTCCCGACACACCAAGGGCTGCTAACCTCCCTCCGCCGCCCCCTATCGCCCCAGCATTCAGGTCAACCCATCAAGAACCCCGTCGGGGGTCCGCACCCTGTCTGCCCGTCAAGGTGGGCCACGGGGCTGTAACAAGGGCCCCATCGGGGAGTAACCAGACCATAACCCCAACCCCCGATGTGCTGCGAGAGGAGTTGCGGGAGTTTCTAGAAGACGTCCGTGGCTCCCGCAACAAAGTCCAGCTTGCCCTCCAGCGATGGGGGGACTTTAATCAAATCCTCCGGGCCGCAAGGGCCCTCATGAGGGAGGGGAAAAGGACCGGGAGGCAGGGCGTCGCGGCCTACCAGCGGGTCCGCCACTTCCGTGACTCCTTACTCACCTACGGGGTGGGTCACGGACTGCTGCGCGGCCCGCCGGGAGGCACGAGCATGCCTGCCGGCGAGGATCCCCCCCAGCCCTCCTTATGGCACCCTTTACCATCGCAACATTAAACACCCGTGGCTGTAGGATGGGTCTCCGCAGGTCCCAGGTGCTCTCCTTCCTTCGAGAGGGGAGGTACTCTGTGGTTTTCCTGCAGGAGACCCATACGGATCCGACCGCCGAAGACAGCTGGCGGCTGGATTGGGGGGACACGTCTAATTTAGCCAGCTCAGAGTTCGTACGGCTGGAGTGGTGACCCTGTTCTCCCCCGACCTACGGCCCAAGGTGCTGGGGGTCGCCGAGGCTGTGCCGGGTGGCCTGCTGCACCTCTGGGTCTGCATGGAGGGGCTCGTAGTCACCCTCGTCAACGTCTATGCCCCAGCAGCGAGCCCGGAGCGGCTGCAATTCTATCAGCAGGCATCCGCCTTCCTCGGCACTTTGGATCCTCAGGAGTGCCTGGTCCTGGGAGGGGACTTTAACATCACCCTTGAGGAGCGGGACCGCTTGGGGACCGAGCAGAGCCCGGCCGCCGTCGCCGTCCTCCAGTAGATAGTCGAACACCACTCCCTGGTGGACGTCTGGCGCGACCACCACGAGGATGACACTTCCACGTTCACCTTTGTCCGTGTGGAGGCCCATCCGTCGCGCCACTCCCGGTTGGACCGCATTTATTTATCAAGCTTTAATCTTTCACGAGCCCACTCCGCCAGAATCCGGCCGGCCCCATTTTCTGACCATCATATAGCCACCGTGACAGCCTCCCTCTGCGCGGAGAGGCCGGGGCCGGCCTATTGGCATTTTTACAACAGCTTGCTGGAGGATGCAGGCTTCGTGGCGTCCTTCCGGGAGTTCTGGCTGGCCTGGCGAGGGCAGCGGCGTGCCTTTTCCTCGGCGCAGCAGTGGTGGGACTTAGGGAAGGTGCGCGCCCGGCTCTTCTGCCGTGACTACACCCGGTGCGCCAGCCAACGGAGGGATGCGGCGATAAAGCAGCTGGAACGGGAGGTCTTAGAGCTGGAGAGGCATCTGGCTGCCAGCCCCGAGGATCCACCCCTCTGTGGAGCGTGCCGGGAGAAGCGGGAGGAGCTCCGGACCCTCGAGGACCATCGGGCCCGGGGTGCCTTTGTTCGATCCCGCACCCGTCTCCTTCGGGAGATGGATTGCGGCTCCTGCTTCTTCTACGCCCTGGAGAAAAAGAGGGGGGCTAAGAAACATATCATCTGCCTACTGGCGGAAAATGGCACCCCCCTCACGGATCCGGTGGATATGTGCGAGAGGGCGAGAGCCTTCTACGCAAGCCTATTCTCCCCGGATCCGACCGATCCTATAGCTTGCAGAGTGCTTTGGGAGGAGCTCCCGACAGTCAGCGTGGGCGACCGAGACTGGCTAGAGCTGCCTCTCACTCTGGCCGAGTTCTCGGAAGCCCTCCGTCGCATGCCCACCAATAAATCTCCGGGCATGGACGGGCTGACCGTGGAGTTCTACCGCGTGTTCTGGGACATCCTGGGCCCAGACCTAGTCACCGTCTGGGCCGAGTCTTTGCAGAGAGGGGTCCTCCCTCTTTCGTGCAGGCGAGCCGTGCTCGCCTTATTGCCGAAGAAGGGGGACCTCCGCGATTTACGAAATTGGCGTCCCGTCTCGCTCCTCAGCACGGACTACAAAATCGTGGCAAAAGCCATCTCCCTGAGGCTAGGGTCCGTGCTGGCGGACGTGGTCCACCCAGACCAGACCTACACCGTCCCGGGCCGCAGCATCTTCGACAACCTATAGCTGGTCCGGGACCTATTGGAACTTGTGTGGAGGGATGGTCTGTCGTTCGCCCTCCTGTCCTTAGATCAGGAGAAGGCGTTCGACAGGGTGGATCACGGGTATCTCCTGAGCACTCTGCAGGCGTTTGGCTTCGGACCCAGGTTTGTGAATTTTCTCCGGGTGCTGTACGCTTCCGCAGAGTGTCTGGTAAGGCTCAACTGGACCCTGACCGAACCGGTCAGCTTCGGGCGAGGAGTACGACAGGGGTGCCCTCTCTCAGGCGAGCTGTACGCTCTGGCGATCGAGCCCTTCCTCTGTCTCCTCCGAAGAAGGTTGACAGGGTTGGTGCTGAGGGAGCTGGAGCTGCGGCTGGTCCTGTCGGCGTACGCTGATGACGTGCTCCTCATGGTCCAGGATCCGGGCTACTTGGTGCGGGTGGAGGCTTGCCAGGCCATCTATTCAGCAGCTTCCTCCGCGTGGGTCAACTGGGTCAAGAGCTCTGGCTTCATGGTAGGGGACTGGCGGCAGGCGAGCTCCCTCCCACCCGCGCTTCAGGCCATCCGGTGGAGCACGGGTCCGCTGCTCTATCTGGGCGTTTACCTTTCTGCCACGCATCCCTCTCCGCCGGAGAATTGGCAGAATTTAGAGGGCGGGGTGATAGAGTGGCTCCGGAAATGGACAGGACTACTCCGGTGCCTCTCCCTGCGAGGGAGAGCGCTAGTGCTTAATCAACTAGTCCTGTCTATGCTCTGGTGCTGGCTCAACACCCTGGTCCCAGCCCCGGCTTTCCTGACCAACCTCCGGACATCGATTCTGGAGTTCTTTTGGTCAGAACTGCACTGGGTCCCTGCAGGGGTTCTCCATCTACCTCTGGAGGAGGGAGGGCAGGGCCTAAAATGTCTGCTTACTCAGGTCCATGTCTTCCGCTTCCAGACCCTGCAGAGGCTCCTATATGGTGCAGGTAATCCGGCGTGGAGCATACTGGCGCACGCCTTCCTGCGCCGCTTCCGAGGGCTCCGATACGACCGGCAGCTCCTTTATCTCCATCCGAGAGGTTTTCCGCGAGACCTCTCTGGGCTGCCGGTCTTCTACCAGGACCTCCTCCGGACCTGGAAACTCTTTACAACGACCAGGTCCGTGGCGGCCACCGACGGGGTAGATCTCCTCGCGGAGCACCTGCTACACAACCCCCAGCTCCGTTTGCAGGTGGCGGAGTCCCGCTCGGTGCACCAGAGTTTGGTCCTGGCAGAGGTCACAAGAGTCGGAGACCTCCTGGACTATGATCGGGGAGACTGGCTGGATCCCCTAACCTTCGGTCAGGGCATGGGGCTTTCCAGACCTTGTACTCCCCGGCGCATACTTCAGGAGGTGAAGGCCGCTTTGCCGCCCGCTGCTCGGGTTTATCTCGACCGGGTCCTGCACGAGGGCACGCCCCGCCCACCCGCTACCCCAGGCCCGCGGGACCTTTTAATTGGACCCCTGCCCCGTGGACCCAACCGACCCCTTCACCCCTTCACTAGAAGCCGGCTCCATGATATGCAGTCGGTCTGCTTTCAAACCGCGCCAAGAAAACATCTCTACACGCTCGTGCTCAACACCCTTCACGCCCGCACCTCGTGTCCCGCCCCGATACAAAAGGGCGGGACCTCCTGCCACCTTCGGAGGGTGAGGAACCCCGGTGGGCCAGCCTATATTCCATCTTAGTCCCAAAGCCCGCCGGGGATGTCAGTTGGCGGCTCCTTCACGGAGCCGTGAGCACGGGCGTGTACTTGGCGCGGTTCACCACAATCCCAGACACCTGCCCCTTTTGCGGCGTGAGGGATACCCTGGCACATGTCTACCTGGAGTGTGCCAGGCTGCAGCCCCTATTCCGGCTCCTCAACAATATTTTATTACGTTTTTGGTTGCACTTCTCCCCTCACCTTCTCATTCATGCACTCCCTATCCGTGGCCCCACAAAGTCACGGGATCTCCTGGTCAACCTCCTCCTGGCCCTAGCTAATATTGCCATCTACAAAACCAGAGTGAGGAGGTTGGCCGATGGAGTCTCCTGTGATTGTGGGGCCTATTTCCGATCCTTGGTCTGTTCATGTATCCGGGCAGAGTTCCTCTGGGCGGCGTCCTTTAACTCCCTTGATGCCTGCTCCATGATTTTGCTGGGGGCTGCGGTGAGGCTGACCAGTCTGTAGTTCCCCGGGTTCTCCTTCTTCCCTTTTTTAAAGATGGGCACTATATTTGACTTTTCCAACTGCTACATGCTGGGGACCTCCCCCGATTGCATGAGTTTTCAAAGATAATGGCCAATGGCTCTGCAATCACATCAGCCAATTCCCTCAGCACCCTTGGATGCATTACATCTGGACCCATGGACTTGTGCATGTCCAGCTTTTCTAAATAGTCTTTAACCTGTTCTTTCGCCACTGAGGGCTGCTCACCTCCTCCCCATACTGTGTTGTCCAAGACAGCAGTGTGGGAGCTAACCTTGTCTGTGAAGACCGAGGCAAAAAAAGCATTGAGTATTTCAGCTTTTTCCACATTATCTGTACACTAGGTTTCCTCCCACATTCAGTAAGGGTCCCACACTTTGCCTGACCTTTTTCTTGTTGCTCCCATACCTGTAGAAACCCTTCTTGTTACCCTTCAAATCCTTAGCTAGCTGCAACTCCAGTTGTGTTTTGGCCTTCCTGATTACACCCCTGCATGCTCAAGCAATATTTTTATACTCCCCCCTAGTCATCTGACCAAGTTTCCACTGCTTGTAAGCTTCCTTTTTGTGTTTAAGCTCACCAAAGAAATAAAATAAAAGCAGAACAAAGCAGAGAAGACCAACAGAGAGGACAAAAGAGAAGCAATTATGTTCTGTAGGTCAGGTTCAGTTCTGCAAAGATATGGAAAAAGAAATATGAACTTGATCCTTAGGCTTCCCCCAGCAAGATCAGAGCTAGACGGAAAGCACTGGACGTGTACACTGGATGCAGTGTGACCTATGTAGTGTGACCTGGGGGGATTTTGTTACTGGCCAGATCTGAATAAACTCACTCCCAAGTTCCAAATCAGACACAGCAATGGGAAATGTTCCAAATGCTGGTTAAAGAAAGTTTCGTTGGATCACCCAGGCCCAGTGCTCATTCTGCATCATCCATCATTCCCTTCAAACCCAGCCTATCCACAAGATTTTAGAATCCCTGAAACCTTTGGAAGAAGTAGGGTTGTGCTGTAAATACAGATGCACTCTCAAATTGCCAATCACAATGCAGTTCGCCAAGAAAAGCTCATAAAATCAACAATCACAGACGTTTGTCCAAAGATCCCAGAGTGCTCCACAAAATGTTATTGTTCTGGGCCATGGCGCTCGAAGCACCACAGGCCTGGCAGAAGTACTCTGAAAAAAACAAGGCTTACACACAGCTGTGAGTTATTGGCTTTATTGAAGGTTAGTGACCCACCTGCAACGGGGACTCCAAGCGTTGCAGTCACGGAGGCGGGGAACCTAGCACACCAGAGCTTTGCCTGGGACAGAGTCCGATGGAGGGGCAGACAGTCAGCATTAATAAGCATTACACAAAAACAGCTCATGAATATAAAGTTAGGTGCTTTTTAAAGGGGGGCTTTCTACTACCTGGTGAAGGGCCATGCAAAGCAGCTGTGTCCTTCAAGAACTATCTCCTACAATAACAAAGCAGTTATGTCCTTCAAAAACTATCTCTATCCCACAGTACCGTAGCAGCTATCTATGTCCTACAGTAGCCTCTTGGCTCGAGAAAGCGGAAGTTCCCTGGCTAGGCCGTAACAAAGTCTTCAGCAGTCCCTTACAGTTGTCAACTCGAGAATGACCTTGATTATCCCACTTAGAACTGGTTGGAAAATTTTCATTGAAACAGTTTCCTGTCAGAAAAAGCAGTTTACACTGAAATCTTTCTTTTTTCCACACAATTGCATCAATTTTGACAACATTCCAGAAAAAAAATTCTAAGATAAATATTTTTCTTTTTGGAAAATTCCATTTTGGAAAAAATCCAAATTTTCTTGAGATGAATTTTTGCAATTGCCAGGAAATTTCAGAAATATTTGTTTTCCTTCCAGTCTGTAAGGAAAACATATTTCAACATGTGGACATTTTCCATGAAACAGAGATTCCAAGTTTCAACCACCTCTGAACCCAATTTCATGTACCGCAAAAACCTTGTTATGCCAAACAAGCTTGTGTCTGACATCCTTAGCAATGTGGAAATGCTATTATATATTAGATTGAGATTGAATAAAATATTCCATTAACAGTAATTATAATATAATTTAAAGTCAAAAGAAAAATGAAACAAAACCCAAGAATGTCTAAACGATTCATTTCAACACTTTTTCATAAAAAAAAATAAAATGACCCACTCACAAACTGTTTCAATTTCAACAAAACTATATTTTTGGGTGGAAATCTATTACCAGCTATTTTTTTTTACCAGATTTTTTTTTCTACTATTTCCATGCATTGTCTATTTGGTAGTTTTGGCCAACAACTCAAAGAATTCGAGTCATTTGTTTTTCCAAATGAAAATGTATATTCTGAAGCACAGTATAGCTGCCAGTAGGCAAAAGTACTAGGTAAATGACCAGAAGGACTGTACTCCAATCTACCCTGAATTGTGTTTGAATGAAGTGGCTAGTGGAGATTTTAGGAAGGTGCGATGTATATTTCTAAGATGTCAGTGACCTGTAATAGGCATACACCATCTCTCTCCTAGAGGGTCAATATCTTTTCTTGACAAGATCCTAGCTATTGGTTGAGTCAGGGTCAAATGACCTTCTGAGCTAAGAAGAGCTCTCTGCAAGTGCAGCAGCTGGTCCTGAAGGATATAAGTCGATGGCTGCTCTTAAGGATGCCTCTCTGATCTTTTGGAAAGACCAGGTGGGTGAGGTAGTCTCTTATTGGACCAACTTCTCTGATCTTTTGTCATTCTGCCCTGAAATTCCCTCTCCCCTCTTTTATCCAGCCTAGTCAGAAAGGCTCCAGGCCATTAATGAAGATATTGAACAAAACCGGCCCGAGGACCAACCCTTGGGGCACTCCACTTGATACCGGCTGCCAACTAGACATGGAACCATTGATCACTACCCGTTGAGCCCGACAATCTAGCCAGCTTTCTATCCACCTTATCGTCCATTCATCCAGCCCATATTTCTTTAACTTACTGGCAAGAATACTGTGGGAGACCATGTCAAAAGCTTTGCTAAAGTCAAGGAACAACACGTCCACTGCTTTCCCCTCATCCACAGGCCAGTTACCTTGTCATAGAAGGCAATTAGATTAGTCAGGCATGACTTGTCCTTGGTGAATCCATGCTGACTGTTCTTGATCACTTTCCTCTCCTCGAAGTGCCTCAGAATTGATTCCTTGAGGACCTGCTCCATGATTTTTCCAGAGACTGAGGTGAGGCTGACTGGCCTACAGTTCCCAGGATCCTCCTTCTTCCCTTTTTTAAAGATGGGCACTACATTAGCCTTTTTCCAGTCATCCGGGACCTCCCACGTTCACCATGACTTTTCAAAGATAATGGCCAATGGCTCTGCAATCACATCCGCCAACTCCTTTAGCACTCTCGGATGCAGCGCATCCGGCCCCATGGACTTGTGCTCGTCCAGCTTTTCTAAATAGTCCCGAACCACTTCTTTCTTCACAGAGGGCTGGTCACCTCCTCCCCATGCTGTGCTGCCCATTGCAGCAGTCTGGGAGCTGACCTTGTTCCTGAAGACAGAGGCAAAAAAAAACATTGAGTACATTAGCTTTTTCCACATCCTCTGTCGCTAGGTTGCCTCTCTCATTCAGTAAGGGGCCCACACTTTCCTTGATTTTCTTCTTGTTGCTAACATACCTGAAGAAACCCTTCTTGTTACTCTTAACATCTCTTGCTAGCTGCAACTCCAGGTGAGATTTGGCCTTCCTGATTTCACTCCTGCATGCCCGAGCAATATCTTTATACTCTTCCCTGGTCATTTGTGCAATCTTCCACTTCTTGTAAGCTTCTTTTTTGTGTTTAAGATCAGCAAGGATTTCACTGTTAAGCCAAGCTGGTCGCCTGACATATTTACTATTCTTTCTACACATTGGCATGGTTTGTTCCTGTAACCTCAATAAGGATTCTTTAAAATACAGCCAGCTCTCCTTGACTCCTTTCCCCCTCATGTTATTCTCCCAGGGGATCGTTCCCATCCATTCCCTGAGATTGTCAAAATCTGCTTTTCTAAAGTCCAGGGTCCGTATTCTGCTGCTCTCCTTTCTTCCCTGTGTCAGGATCCTGAACTTGGCCATCTCATGGTCACTGCCTCCCAGTGGCACCCTCGGCAAGTTTGCACATGACACTAAACTGGGAGGAGAGGTAGGGATAGGATACAGAGGGACCTAGATAAATTAGAATATTGGGCCAAAAGAAAGCTGAAGAGGTTCAACAAGGACAAGTGCAGAATCCTGCACTTAGGATGGAAGAATCCTATGCACCGCTACAGACTAGGGACCGAATGGCTAGGCAGCAGTTCTGCAGAAAAGCATCTAGGGGTTACAGTGGATGAGAAGCTGGATATGAGTCAACAGTGTGCCCTTGTTGATAAGAAGACCGATGGCATTTTGGTCTGTATAAGTAGGGGCATTGCCAGCAGATCGAGGGACGTGATCGTTCCCCTCTATTCGACATTGGTGAGGCCTCATCTGGAGTACTGTGTCCAGCTTTGGGCCCCACACTACAAGAAGGATGTGGAATAATTGGAAAATGTCTAGTGGAGGGCAACAAAAATGATTGGGGACTGGAACGCATCACTTATGAGGAGAGGCTGAGGGAACGGGGATTATTTAGTCTGCAGAAGAGAAGAATGAGGGGGGATTTGATAGGTGCTTTCAACTACCTGAAAGGGGGTTCCCAAGAGGATGGATCTAGACTGTTCTCAGTGGTAGCAGATGACAGAATGAGGAATAATGGTCTCAAGTTGCAGTGGAGGAGGTCTAGGTTGGATATTAGGAAACACTATTTCACTAGGAAGGTGGTGAAGCACTGGAATGGGTTACCTAGGGAGGTGGTGGAATCTCCATCCATAGAGGTTTTTAAGGTCAGGTTTGACAAAGTCTTGGCTGGGATGATTTAGTTGGGGATTGGTCCTGCTTTGAGCAGGGGGTTGGACTAGATGACCTCCTGAGGTCCCTTCCAACCCTGATATTCTATGATTCTATGATTCTATGACTCCAAGGGACACTCAAGGTTTTTAAAAGTGACAAGTGATTTTGGGCGCCTCATTATTTTGGTTGCTCAGCTGGAGGCACTTTATAGGGTCTCTCTCTCTCTCAGAGAGCACGTGCTTGGCACTTTTTGAAAGTCAGGCCCCTTTAAGGTGTTTCTGGTTGAAGCCCCCAAAAATTCTGTCATTTTGTATGTTTTGGCCATTAGCACTAAAACAAGGGACACTGGGGCAAAATCCAGGGCAAGAGATTTGGAATCCCTTGTGCTTGGAAGATCGGGAGCTGTATAGTATGAATATGCACCCAAGAGGTAGATTCCATCTGCTGTCTATATTGAAGACTCTTGTACCAGCTCAACATTAAGAATTTCTCTGCCATGGACCCACTGGAATTTGTCCAGGATAAACCAGTGCTCAGTCATTTCCAAACCTCAGGTTTCCTTAGACTCCCCTCTCCCACCAGCTGTTTAAAGGAGACAATATTGTCTAGTAGCTTTGGTACCATGCTGGGAGTCATGAGAAGTCCTGGGGTTTTGTGATGACTTGCCTCATGACCTTGGCAAATCACATCTCCTCTCTGTGTCTCAGTTTCCCATCCCCCCATAGAGGAATAATGGTACAGATCTTCCTGTGTAAAGCACTCTGGGATCTAAATACAGAAAACACTAGGTCTTATTAGCTTCTAAACCCATTCTTAAAGCCCCTGTTCCATGCTTGCAGGCATCGCCCAGGGCACATCTAATATCCCATCCCTGCTGCTCCTTATTGAACAGGACAGGCTAATGCCAGGGTAGGGGTTGCTTTAGGCAAAGCAT
Organism: Dermochelys coriacea; assembly: GCF_009764565.3. Taxonomy (NCBI): domain Eukaryota; kingdom Metazoa; phylum Chordata; order Testudines; family Dermochelyidae; genus Dermochelys; species Dermochelys coriacea. Next base: position 40,785,473 of record NC_050077.1, read on the forward strand.
GCTGCTGTCCAGAAGGAGTTGGGGAGTGGGTAAGAGGGCCTGTTGTGGGTCAAGGAGAGAAAGAGAAGGGTCTGGTGAGGGGGAAGATTAGAGGCAAGAGGGGAGCATTAAAGATCTTGTTGAGGTGGGACACAGAAAAATGGGGGATGGTGAAAGGTGGGTAACTGAAAGGGTTTGGCTGATCTTTGCATCAGCACATTGGGCTTTCAGAGTGTGTCTGGAGTCTTAAATCCGTGTGAGGTTCTTCCATAGACAGTTTCCGATCATGCCCCCATCAAAGTCCATGGCAGCACAGCGGGACTTGGACTGCAGGTTTTTTGGGGGACTGCAGGGGACAGCACATTTTCCATTCACAGAGCTCTGGTTTGGCTGTCTGAGGAACTCAGGCCTGGCTGATACAGGACACAAGGTACTGCCATACTGGGCAGCAAGCCACTGCTTTGATTTCTTTATTTCCTGGTTTGGTTCATTTTAGAGCATGCTCGGTAGTGGCGGGAAGCACTCCCCAGGAGAGCAGTATGTCATTAAATGAATTGACTCTGCAGGAGGACCTGTTAGATAAGCATTAAGTCTTGCCAAGGCAAGACTCAATCTTACCTTCACTTCAACCTGCTGGCTGAGCCAAGGGGTCCAGGGAAAGCTTAAAGAGCCCTGTCCTCTGGAAAGAAGAGGCTGTTGCACAAAAACATGTTACAAACAGTCATGCCTGACACTTTTACAGTGTCACCGGGATACGTGCATGTACATATGTGCATGGCCCTGGCTAAACTTGCATGTTTCTTCCAATTTTCCACCAGTTATGGAAGAACTATGAAGATCAGCCTCTGCGTGGCAGGCTTTTAACCACAAAGTCATTCACAGATGCCATGAAATCCACTAGAGACTGGGCTGTTGCTATCTATTTTACATGGAAAGTGCTCAGATGCTATGGTGATGGGCAGCAGCATAAAACCCTTAGATATGTCTGTAGATCTCTCAGCCTACCTGGACACAGGGGATAACACACTGGCAGCTAGTCTACACTAGTGTTCTCATTAGCAATACTGCTGCTGGAACTGCACTAGCTAGTGCAACAGTGGGACATGGGCCCCATAGTGTGGCCTAGGGGACAGAGCACTGCATTAGGACTCAGGACACCTGGGTTATACTCCTAGCTCTATCACTGCCCTACTAGGAAAGTCACTTCCCTGCCTTGTGCCTCAGTTTCCCCATTTGTAACAAATGAGGATCATGATAATGACCTCCTCTGCAAAGTACTTTGAGATCTGTGGAAGACAAGCTAAGTGTGACTAATGTTGACACTGGCTGTGTGTATTTAGGGGAGGAGGGGTTTATAAAGAGCTTTAAGATCCCTTCTCCCCTCCAAGGACTGCAGAAGTCACCCTGTTATTTGACAGTACAAGCATATGATGCAGTGCCTTGTTGTGATGACCTCAGCCTGAGCTATCAGTCCCTTATGCTCAGGGACAACAAGATTTACCCAAAACTCCTGGACATAGACTTATAGACGTGTAGGACTGGAAGGAACTTAGAGATGTCTTCTAGTCCAGTCCCCTGCATTCAAGGAGGGACTAAGTATTATACTAGATACTAAGGATTAGATACTATTAACACTGATAGATGTTTGTCTAACCTGCTCTTAAAAATCTCCCAGTGATGGAGATTCCACAACCTCCTTAGACAATTTATTCCAGTGCTAAACCACCCTGACAGGAAGTTTTTACCAATGTCCAACCTAAATCTCCCTTGCCTCAATTTAAGTCCATTGCTTCTTGTCCTATCCTCAGAGGTTAAGAAGAACAATTTTTCTCCCTCCTCCTTGTAACAACCTTCTATGCACTTGAAAACTGTTATCCTGTCCCCCCCTCAGTCTTCTCTTCTCCAGACTAAACAAATGCAATTTTTTCAATTGTACCTCATAGTTCATGTTTTCTAGACCATTAATAATTTTTTTTGCTCTTCTCTGGACTTTTTCCAATTTGTCCACATCTTTCCGGAAATATGATACCCAAAACTGGAAACAATACTCCAGTTGGGGTCTCATCAGTGTGGAGAAGAGTGGAAGAATTACTTCTTGTATCTTGATTTCAACACTCCTGCTATTACATCCCAGAATGATGTTCACTTTTTTTGCAACAGTTTTACACTGTTCAGACATATTTAGCTTATGATCCACTATGACCCCAAGTTCCCTTTCTCAAGTACTCCTTCCCAGGCAGTCATTTGTATGTGTGCAACTGATTGTTCCTTCCTAAGTGGAGTACTTTGCATTTGTCCTTATTGAATTAAATCCTATTTACTTCCGACCATTTCTCCAGTTTGTCCAGATCATTTTGAATTTTAATCTTATCCTCCAAAGCACTTGCAGCCCTTCCCAGCTTGGTACCATCCACAAACTTTATAAATGTACTCTCTATGCTATTATTTAAATCATTGATGAAGATATTGAACAGAACTGGATCCAGAACTGATCTCTGTGGGACCCCACTTGTATGCCCTTCCAGCTTGACTGTGAATCACTGATAATTACTCTCTGGGAAAGGTTTTCCAACCAGTTATGCAATCACTTATAGTAGCTCCATCTAGGTTGTATTTTCCTAGTTTGTTTATGAGGTGTCATGTGAGACAGTATCAAAAGCCTTATTAAAGTCAAGATATACCACATCTATCCACAAGGCTTGTTACCCTGTCAAAGAAAACTATTAGGTTGGTTTGATATGATTTGTTCTTGACAAGTCCATGCTGACTGTTACTCATCACATTATCTTCCAGGTGTTTGCAAATTGTTTGCTTAATGATTTGTTCCATTTTCTTTCTGGGTACTGAAATTAAGCCAATGGATTTGTAATTCTCTGGGTTGTCCTTATTCCCCTCTTTATAGAATGCCGGAGAACAGAGCAGAATTCCTGCTATGTTCGTCAGAGCCCAGCTAGGTCACAGAAGAAAATCTCAGGCAGTTACAGATCCATAATCTGAGCCTTTTCCACATGTCCTGCAACCTCTAGGAACTGGGGGATATATGGAAATTAACCAGATGTTCTGCTGCAGTCAAACACAAAGGACACAGGGATTTTTCCCTTAAAATGAAACCCAGCTAATATCCTGCCATAAAGGAAGGTACTGTCGCTTGGCTGCTTGCTGAGCACAAAAGCAAGCAATTGGAATCAAATCAGCAGAGTTGAGCTTCCATTCTAGCAGCTTTGTGAAAGCAAAGAGATAGGGTAAAATCTCCCTTCCTGGGGGGACCGTACATGTATTGGGGGGAGGGATAGCTCAGTGGTTTGAGCATTGACCTGCTAAACCCAGGGTTGTGAGTTCAATCCTTGAGGGGGCCATTTAGGGATTTGGGGCAAAACCTGGGGATTGGTCCGGCTTTGAGCAGGGGGTTGGACTAGATGACCTCCTGAGGTCCCTTCCAACACTGATTTTCTATGTCTGCCCCACAAAGCCCAGTCAGAGGCCCAGGAGTAGGATACAGGAGCTTTGGGACCAAGGTGCTTTGGCTGAGGAAGGGTTAGAAGAACTTTGGCCTACTGAGGTTACTGTATGGGAGAGAACTGAGGTAGGATTCACTCCAGATGGGGCTGTGTCTACTTAGGAGATGCTCAGCCCTGGAACATGAAGAGCCCTTACAGCTCAGGATTGAGGGGCATCAGCAGAACTCTATAAGTATGTCTACACTGTGATGAAAGACCCGTGGCTGGTCCAGGTCAGCTGACTTGTGCTCATAGGAGCTCGAGCAGCCGTACTATAAAACTGCAGCATAGATATTTGGGTTCAGGCTGGAACCCAGGCTCTGTGACTTGGTGCTGCAGGTTTATCGTAGTGCAGACATACCCTGTGTGGGTACAGTGAGGAGGAGGGGTCTACCAATCAGAAATGAGGCTCGCTGTCCGAGCTAGAGAAGACAAGAGACATTTCCTCATTTCTTTCAGGATTAAAAGTGATCGAGATGTGTGGTGCCCAGGACTAGAACAATAGGGGCCACAGGTCAGGATTGCTGTGTATCATCAGGTCAGTGTGTGGGGAGCTGAGGAGTCAAACAACACAGGGGCTGCAGGCTAGGTTGGAGATGCACTGGTAGAGCTGTGTATGGGGAGCCCTGAGCTGGAATAGCAAGACGGTTGTAGGATGGAAAGGGAATGCAGATGAAAGGGAGTTAGGACTGGAGGCAAACAATATCTGCATCTGGTCCAGCTACTAAAGAGGAACCAAGAGTTTCCTTGTGTTAGCTGGGGTTACATTAGCACTGTTCCACCACTGGAGCAGAGGGAGAGACAAGCTCTGGCAGGAGAAGACTCAGACAGAAGAGGGAAATCTACATTTTACTCTCATTGAAGCATCAAGTCCTGTAGATATCTTGTCTCCAGTAGCTAGTGGCTGATGTTTCAGAGGCCAGTACAGCACTCCCTTTCCCTGGTAACGTGCCTGTCCTATTGTGCCATTTTATATCTGGGAATCCATTTCCACAGAGATCCACTCACTCCCTGAAGCATGAGTTCTGAACACCCTCATCTTAGCATCATCGCCTTTTTTAGATTTTAGAGTCATAGACTTTTAAGACCAGACTGTTATCATGTAGTCTGAGCTCCTAAATGAAATATGGAAGCTGCTAGACCATTGCACCTAGTAAGAGAAAGCCCAGGCCCCAGAGAGCTTACAATCAAATAGAGAACAGATGAAGCACAGGAGCATATTTTACAATCTAAGAGACAAGACTGTATGTAAGTGCTTTGAGCCAGGGACGGGCTTTACCTCATCTGTACAGCGCCTAGCACAAAGGGTTCCCCTCTCATTTGGGGTTTGTAGATACAAAGAATTGTTGTTGTTTTTTTCTCAGCACACAAACTGGGGAAAGGAACAGGCCCTGAGCAAATAAATGGATGCATCTCCTGTGAGAACATGGTGTATTTGTGAGCTAGTTAAGAATATTTATGAGCTAGTTAAGATCGCGGTGAACTTTTGATGAACTATTGAGAAATAGTTACAGGCTGGAACGTGACCCAGGCAAACTGGCAACACCAGACCTTGTTGACAACAGATAGTGGACAGCTATGCTCCAATCAAGAGGAAGGATGCACGTGCATAGCCCGTGCTGAGGCTGCTCGACCAACGAGACGTCTCCGTGATCGGGTGATGGACTTTGGAGGGGGTTTGGAGGGGGTTGAAAATATTATGTAAGAGGAGTGTATAAAAGCTATGAGAAAATAATAGATAAACGGCTTAGCTACCAACCATATTGGCTGTTGTGCTTTGTCCGGCTCGCATGAAACCCCACAAATGGTGACCCCAACGTGATCCCTTCTGAAAAAGCGAGGGTTCTAGCTGTGGCAGGAGGCACCGGCTTTTCGGCTCCTGGGCGTCCGAGAGTGACACAAGTGCGCACAGGTGAGCGGCTTTAAGTAACAATGGGTACCGCTGTATCAGCCGAAGAGAAAACCGTGCATGAATTTTTACTTCGTATCATAGAGAAACAGGGCGAGAAAGTAACTGCAGAATCCTTGTCTCATCTGCTGAAATGGGGACAGAGGAGAGGGTTTCTGAAGAGGCCAAACCATGCTTTTGATGGACAAGTGTGGGAGCGATTGGGACAGGATCTTTGGGACTCCATTGCCCATGGGAATAAGGAGGCTGTGTCCCTTAGCCAGACCTGGTGCAAGGTTAAGAAAGCTATAGCGGCCCTTGCAGCTGAGGCGGAGGTGCAAGCGACGGTTTCTGAGATGTTCCGCCCCAAACCTAAGGATGATCCCCCACAGGTTCTTCCTGTGGGGGCTCGAGACTTTTTCGGTGCCCCCGAGACCATAATTCCTGTGGCTCCCTCCGCGCCCGTACCGGCGCCGGACCCAAGTACTGTTCCGCTCCCACCAGATGATGTGCCTATGGATGCCACCGAGCATGTCGACCGTTCTTGGGTTAGAGATATGCCTACATATGACCCCCACCCTGTCGTTTCAGATACGCTTCAGTGGGATCCGGGGCAGTCAGTGCCCTTTGCAAATACTTCTCCCGCTGTTGTTCCCCAACATGCCTCCCAGCCTGCCTATTCCGATCTTACTAAATTGACTAAATCCGACGCGTTTCTGCAGGAGATGTGCCAGCAGGGCCAGCAGCTGACTGACATGCTTCGGCAGTTGGCCCTTATGGCAGGCGATCCGCCTCCTGGCCCTTCTCAGGTGGCGAAAGTATTAGGGACTCGGGGTGGTTCGTCCCCACCCCCGATCTACTCCTCTGATGAGGAGAAGGAATCCCCTGAGTTCCCGGGCAGAAGCGGGGAAAGGGCCTCCCAAATCCGGCGCGACGCTGGCACGGGGTGATAAAGGATGCGATTATCGAAGGGGAGTTTTTCCCTTCGGCGTACCCAGTAGTGCTTGAGTCGCCCGTGCTTTACCCTGTTACTACGGACGCCAACGGGCGCCGAAGGTGGGCCCCCCTTGATTGGAAATTGATTAGAGAATCACAGAAATCCGTTATGGCGTATGGCTTAGGTAATCATTATGTCCAATCTCTAATTGAGTAAGTGTTCACTAGTCAAGTTATGTGTCCTTATGACGCGCAAAAATTTGCAGATATGCTGTTGACCCCGACCCAGCGCCTGTTGTGGAAGGATAGCTGGCGTCGCAGAGCTGAGGTGGCGATTATTCGTAATATGGATCAGCCGGACGACAGCCCCTTACGGGCGGTCACCCTAGATGTTTTGATGGGAACTGGGGAATATACCAACCCTCAACTCCAGGCCCGCCTGGAGCATCCTGCAGCAGGCGCAGGGTCTGGCGTTGGCGGCATTTAAAGAGGTACCCCAGATGGGAAAACCTTCCCCTCCTTATGCAAAAATTGTTCAGGGCGTGTCGGAGCCATATTCCGCCTTTTTGGACCGCCTTCGGCAGGCCTTAGAAAGCTCCCCTAACTTAATGGAGGACGCCAGAGCGGCGGTGGGAATGGATTTAGCAACGCAGAATGCTAACCCTACTTGCCGTCGCATTTTGGCCTCACTCCCAAAAACAGCCTCCTTAATGGAAATGATTGAGGCATGTAACCGTGCCATGGCGGTTGAGGAGGCGGAAAAGGCTACTATTCATGCGCAGGCCCAAGCGACAGCCTTAGCCGTCGCTCTTAAACCACTCATTGGCCGTGCCCCTGGGGCCCGCGGGCCCGTTCGGCCCCCAGGTTCGTGTTTTGCCTGCGGGCGCCCGGCCATATGAAACGAGATTGTCCCAACAGAAACGACAGGGGTGGGCAATGGGTTGCGCCTTCCGTCTCTTCTTGCCCATTTGCTGGCACATGCAATCGCTGTGATAAGTTTGGGCATCATGCTTCGGAATGCCGTTCTCGCTATAAGAAGGATGGAACGCCCCTACCGGGAAACGGACAGATGAGCGCTCAACGGAGGGGCGCGCGGATACAAATACCTCCCCCTCGTCCGGCTGTTTGGAACACCTCACAGGAGCCACCGCCGGCAGTGCCGGAGTGGACCTGGCCCTCGCCACTGACACCTCCATAAATGATGAGCAAGTTCATGTTCTCCCGTTCACAGCCACGGGACCCTTGGGATATGGGCTGAGCGCCCTGATAATTGGTCGCTCCTCCGCCTCCCGACAGGGTATTTTTGTTCTTCCGGGCCTTGTCGATGCAGATTATACCGGCCCGATAAAAATTATGGTGCGTGTTTTTTGTCCTCCTGTCCTCATTTCAGCAGGCACTCGTATCGCACAATTAATCCCTTTTCAGAGCGCAGTTCCCCATACTAATCCAGTTCGTCGAGGCTCTGGTGGTTTTGGGTCTACTGGAATTCCTGAGATCGCTTTTGCAATGAAAATAACTGCCAGGAAACTGCTTCGAGCCGTATGTTATAATAATGCCCTTTTAGACACCGGGGCCGATGTTACTGTTCTCCCACTCCAATCATGGCCTTCAAATTGGCCCCTGCAAGAACTTAACACCCCCGTGCGTGGCATCGGGGGAACTCAGAACACCCGTATTAGTACCAAATTTATTGCTGTTACTGGCACTCAAAACCCCTCTACTGTTGCGTGGGTATGCCCATATGTTATTGCTACTTCTGTTTGGCTCCTACGCCGGGATTGTTTGAACCAAGGGGGCGTCACGCTACAAAATGAACCCCTGTTTGCTTAGCGGCCACTGATGGGTGACCGACCCCTCGACTCGAATGGTTGACCGACTCTCCTGTGTGGGTTGCACAGTGGCTGCTTACAACAGAAAAGCTCGCCCATGTTAAAAGATTTGTAAACGAACAGTTATTGGCGGGTCATTTAGAGCCTTCCACTAGTCCCTGGAACACTCCTATTTTTACCATTCCCAAAAAATCTGGACAATGGCGCTTATTACAGGACCTACGTGCGGTCAACGCTGTTATGAAAGATATGGGTGCCTTGCAGCCTGGGCTGCCAACCCCTACCATGATCCCCCGCGATTGGCCCCTTCTTATTGTCGATTTGAAAGATTGCTTTTTTACTATTCCCCTACATCCGATGGACTGTGAGAAATTCGCCTTTTCGGTCCCGTCACTGAATAAAGCTGAGCCCGCTGATCGTTTTCAGTGGACCGTACTCCCACAGGGCATGAAAAACTCTCCTACCATTTGCCAGCTTTTTGTGGCCTGGGCCATTGCTCCCCTTCGCCACGCGCACCCTCGCTGGCTTATTTACCATTATATGGATGATCTCCTATTTGCTGGTATTGATTTGTGTCCCGATACAGCTATTCAAGAAATTCGATCCACCCTCCAGGTGGCTGACCTTGTAGTTGCCCCTGATAAAATTCAGCAGAGTTCCCCTTTTCAATACTTGGGCATTGAAATTACTGATGCCGTTGTGCGGCCCCAAAAGCTTACCTTTCATACTGATATCCACTCTCTTTACGATGTACAACGTTTGCTTGGAGATCTCCAGTGGTTCCGCTCTATATGCGGTATTACTAATGATGATTTGCAACCCCTCTTTAGTCTGCTTCAAGGCGGACAAACTCCTACCGATCCCCGTTCCCTTTCTCCGGCTCATATTGTGGCCCTTCAAAAAATCGCAGATAAGGTTGCGCGTCAATATTCTGGCCGTATTGCTCCTGATCTCCCCTTTTGTATCACCCTACTCTCCCACGATGCCTACCTGGAGACCCTTTTGTTTCAGTGGGACCCCAGTCTCTCTGATCCTCTTATTGTGATAGAATGGATCTTCCCGCCCTCGCGTTACCCCTGTACAATTACCACTCGTGTCAATGCTATTGCCCGGCTTCTCATAAGTGCTCGAGATCGCTTGGTGTCCCTCGCGGGTTGTGACCCGTCCATTATTTATCTCCCCTATGATTCCCGCACCCTCACTTGTTTACTTGCGGAATCTTTGCCTTTTGCGTTGGCCCTCTTGAATTATGCTGGCCGTCTGGACAATCATTACCCCCCGCACCGTCTTTTCTCTGCTCCCCTTCCGTTGGAACGTCTGCCATTTCTTTGTCTGGCGCCTCTCTCTGGCCTTACGGTCTTTACTGACGCCAGTGGCCGCGTTGCCCGTGCCGGCCTTTCTTGGCGTAGTGCTGACCGCTGGTGCTATGAGGCCGTTGTAGCGGAAGGTTCTGTCCAAGTTCTCGAATTTTGTGCCGTTATTCGTGCTTTTGAAAAATGGCCTAACACACCTCTTAATATTGTTACTGATTCTCTGTATGTTGTTGGGGTGGTATGCCGGATGGAACGTGCCTTTCTTCACCACGTTCCTAATCCTGTCCTCTGGCGTGCCTTTTTACGATTATGGCACCTCCTTAATGCTCGTTTGGTCCCCTATTTTATTATGCATATCCGTAGCCATTCCGGTCTTCCTGGGCTCCTCGCGGAGGGTAACGCGCGAGCCGATGCGTTTGTTAATCCCCCACAATTATATGCTCAGCTTCCTAACTCCTTTGCTCAGGCTCACCTTTCCCATGACTTTTTTCACCAATCTGCACGCGCTCTTGCGCGTCAGTTTCGATTAACCCTTGCAGACACCCGTGCGATTGTTGTCTCTTGTTCAGATTGTCAGAGGCATTCTCTACCCCTTTCTTTCGGTGTTAATCCTCGCGGTCTTGCCTCCCTCCAACTATGGCAGACCGACATTACTATTTTCCCTGAGTTTGGCCGCCTTCGCTCCGTTCATGTGTCTATTGACATTTTTTCCGGCTATGTCTGGGCTACTGCCCTTTCTTCGACCGGCACTCGCGATGTTATTCGCCACTGGCAAAGTTGCTTTGCCGTTATGGGCATTCCAACCACTATTAAAACAGATAATGGTGCCGGTTATATATCTTGCACCACAGCTCGTTTCCTTGCTCGTTGGGGTGTAGCCCATATCACCGGGGTTCCCGGTAATTCTACGGGTTAAGCTATTATTGAACGTACTCATGCTTCGCTTAAATCTTTATTACTTAAACAAAAAGGGGGAGTAACCCCTGACCCACATCCAGATGCACTTGAGCATACCCCGCAGGCCCGTCTGTTAAAGGCATTATATGTTTTAAATTGGTTACAGCCTGGCCAACATGACACACCCCCCGCGTTCCGGCACCTGTTTGGGTTGACCTGGGACGAACAAATCGCCCGGCCCCAAATGCGCTGGTTTGACTATCGCCAACAGATGTGGAAAGGACCGGTGGAATTGTTAACCTGGGGAAGGGGATATGCTTGTGTTTCTACTGATGCAGGTCCCTGGTGGATCCCGGCCAAGTGGGTACGTCCGTGGCTACAGCAACCTTGTTCGCCCTTGAACCCGGCGCCTGGAGAACAAGATCCCGCGCTTGGAGAGGAAGCATCAGAGGAGGTTGTGCTTGCGGCCATATCCTGTTTATTTCCAGAATGGGGATGTGGGTTGCCAAAATTGTTATAGTATTATTGCTTGGGTTGCAAGGGGGGCTCCTTGTACCCCTACGCGTGCGAATGACGTATAACCTATGGGAACGTCTAGCATTGATAGACAATGTCACACACTTTTGTTTGTCTGATTCTGTGGCAGCCGGGGAACTACTGGGCACTTGTCTTGTGCCCATATATCATCATCCCGAAGAAATTGGCAATAACACCATGCTTGCAGCTTATGCCAATTTGTCTTCACAGTATTCGAATATGGCAAATTGGGGCCCCGCCAATTATTCCTTGCCCCCTGGGGCCCTATCTTTACATACCCCGTATCCAGCCGGGGCGGATAATGTAACGTGTGCGTGAGTGGTTAATTGCACACGCGCAAAGGTACCCATGGGCTGCCAAACCGTAAGCGCACCCTTTTTGAATTGTACTAATGCGGTTAATGTTTCTTTTAATTATGGACATATTATTTTGCCGTCTGGTTGGTTTTTTACCTGCGGCACACGGACGTTCAGTTATATTCCTGCTAATTTAAGTCATAATACCTTATGCTGCCTTAGCTGAATGACCCTTTTGTTGCCTGGAAAGAATCAGCAGCGAAGTCGGCGGAGTGCGACCCTGCAAGATACGTGTTCAGCCGATGTTAACTTATACAGTCACTCGGAATATTTGGCCTTAATGAATGCCGTTGCAGGCATTCCTGGTTTTTCAACTTATTACACGGTACAAACTTTGAATGCATTAGCTTGCTTTGCTGTTAAGGCGCTTAATGCTACATCACAGGCAATTGCTCTTTTAAATATGGAACAGCAGGAATTGAGAGATGCCATTTTAGATAATCGAGCTGCGATTGATTTTTTATTGCTTAAGCATCATATGGGATGTGATTCTTTTAAACATATGTGTTGCTTTAACCTTACGGATAATAGCCGATCCATTGAGGAGCACCTGGATGAGTTGACTTCTCTCACTGAGCACATCCGTCAAGATACCGGGTTTGCGGGATTTTGGGACTGGTTTACAGGGTGGTTGCCTTCTTTGGGGTGGCTTCGGCAATTATTTGGAATTATAGTTTTTGTATGTATTGGTCTTATTTGCCTTTGTTGCTGTCTGCAATGTCTCCCCTCCTTGTTTGATATATTCTGTAAAATGCATCGCTCCGCCCCCGTTGGGTCACCCCTGTTAATGAACAAAAATTGGATGGAACTACGCAAGTGACCGGTGGTCCGTGTATCATGTAATAAAAAGGGGGGAGATGTGGGAACATGGTGTATTTGTGAGCTAGTTAAGAATATTTATGAGCTAGTTAAGATCGCGGTGAACTTTTGATGAACTTTTGAGAAATAGTTACAGGCTGGAACGTGACCCAGGCAAACTGGCAACACCAGACCTTGTTGACAACAGATAGTGGACAGCTATGCTCCAATCAAGAGGAAGGATGCAAGTGCATAGCCCGTACTGAGGCTGCCCGACCAACGAGACGTCTCCGTGATCGGGTGATGGACTTTGGAGGGGGTTTGGAGGGGGTTGAAAATATTATGTAAGAGGAGTGTATAAAAGCAATGAGAAAATAACAGATAAACGGCTTAGCTACCAACCATATTGGCTGTTGTGCTTTGTCCGGCTCGCATGAAACCCCACAATCTCCTTCCAGGAGCCAACTCTGGTGTTCTTGCCTTACTAGAGGAGATACCATGGCTTGGAGGGATGTGCAACTATCATGCCTATCTGAGAGGAGGGCATGTGGCACTAGAAGAAAAGGGAGCCCGGCCTGTCTGCTTTCCATCCTGGCTGCAGGGAGCTTTGTCAGTGTTTACGGGCTGTGAAGTTTCTGTAATTAGCTGAGGCTCGTGTGACGTTATTGACTTGAACTGGGACCATATAGAACACTGTTGCAACCACGGTCCTGTAGTGGCACCAAATCTTGTATAAAGGGGGTCAAATAAGGTGTTTAAGATGAGGTTATGGTTTGCTGGTTAGGATTATGCTACGTGTTTGCATGTATCATTTTTGTATTTAAAGATATAAATATTGGCTCTATATTGTCTGTATTCCAAATTTATGCTATGCTTCTGGGTGACACCCCAGCCAAGTTGGTGTCAGCTCTGCCTAGCCTGCTTGATGGCCCATTAAGGACCATCAGCTATACAAGTGACCCATTGAGAGAAGGCAGACACGCCTTGTGACTCAGCAAGGTATGCAGGGACCTGCCTATGGACAGAACCGTGAGGTTTTTCCAGGCCATGTGATGGACAGCTTGTCCTTGGGACAAAGAAAGAAAGACCACATAGCAAGAGAATATAAAAAGCTGCCGCATCTCCTCCATCTTGTCTTCAATCCTGCTTCTTACCTCTGGAGGAACTTTGCTACACTGAAGCTTTGAAAAAAGGACTGAATGACCCATCCCAGCTGTGGATGTACTCCAGAGACTTGATTTGAACCTGCAGTTTATTCCATCACTGCTGCAAGCCTGAACCAAGAACTTTGCCATTACGGTATGTAATTGATTCCATTTAACCAATTCTAGCTCTCATCTATATCTTTTTCCTTTTATGAATAAACCTTTAGATTTTCGATTCTAAAGGATTGGCAACAGCGTGATTTGTGGGTAAGATCTGATTTGTATATTGACCTGGGTCTGGTGCTTGGTCCTTTGGGATCAGGGGATCCTTTTTTCTTTTACTGGGGTATTGGTTTTCATAACCATTCATCCCCATAAGGTGGTGATACTGGGAAACTGGAGCATCTAAGGGAATTGCTTGTGTGACTTGTGGTTAGCCAGTGGGGTAAAACCAAAGTCTTCTCTGTTTGGCTAGTTTGGTTTGCCTTGGTGTGCATAGAAACCCCAGCCTTGGGCTGTAACTGCCCTGCTTTAAGCAATTTGTCCGGAATTGGCACTCTCAGTTGGGTTCCGCCAGAACCAGCCTCATTACAGCTTGCTTTTCTTTTGCTCCTCCACTCTGTCCCTTCCCCAGCTCCTTGCCCCACGGTAGGACTAGGCACTTTCAGAAAGGATCATTTTGAATAAGGTGAAGTATGTGCAGATCTCAGGCCTGGAGAAGTGAGGGGCAGTGTTGAGGGGCAGCACTACCAGTTGCAAAGCCCAGCGAAGCATGATGCTGCAGAGAAGAGCAGGCATGTTTGGGGTGGAGCATGGGAGCAGCAGGAGTATGGTGGGAGGGAGTTGGGGAGGAATGTAATGAGAGAGCACCAGATCCTCCATGGTCTGGCACATAAGTACTGCAGTGATGGCCACAGTGGGGAGTCAGGAGTGTCTCCTGGGTAGGGCACTCAGTGGGATTTAGGAGAGCTGGGTCCAGGGCCTGACTCTGCCAAAGATCTTGGGCAAGTCACTTCATTATTTTTGCAGGACAGTAGAAACCACAGGCCCAGTATTTAAAGTGGGTATCTATCAAATCTATCTATCATCACTATATGAACACTAACCCATATATCCACTGTGATAGACCCAGGCTAGTGGGTACAGCAGAGTAGTCCTTTTGGGATCCAGGAAGTGGGCGGGAAGAAGCCCACTGCTAAAAGAACCTGCTCCCAGCCTAAGGGGAGGATCCACAGGTCCAGGATACCAAATAATTGTGTGGGACAACTAAGGAGATAACAGGAACGGGAGTGAGGTCACAGGGCTAAACGAAGGGAACCAGACGGGGACACCGAGCAGAGAAGCTCGGACAGCGTCCACTACTCCTCGAAGGCATCAAGGTAGTCATTGGATGGCACCCAGATGAACTCTGCCCGGATTCGTGAACGGATTGAGGAGCGGAAATAGGCCCCACAGTTGCAGGAAACCCCGTTGGCCAACCTCCTCTCCCTGGTTTTGTAGATGGCCATTTTGGCCAGGGCTAGGAGGAGGTTGACAAGGAGGTCCCGCGACTTTGTGGGGTCATGGATGGGGAGTGCGTAGATGAACAGGTGAGGGGAAAAGTGCAACCAAAAACATAACATGATGTCCAAGAGGAGCTGGAATTGGGGCTGCAACCTGGTGCCCTCCAGATAAACATGCGCCAGGCCTCCATCAAGCTGCAAAATGGGCAGGTGTCCGGGAAGGGAGTGAACTGTGCCAAGTACATGCCTGTGCTCACAGCTCCGTGAAGGAGCCTACAGCTGATGTCCCTGGTGGGCCTCAAGGACCGGGTAGTATATAGGCTGGTCCACCGGGACTCCTCACCCTCCAGAGGTGGCAAGAGGTCCTGCCACTTCGTGCTGGGGCAGGACACGAAGGTGAGGACATGAGAACGTGGAGCACGAGCATGTACAGATGTTTTCTTAGCACGGTCTGGAACAGAACTGTCTGCAAGTCGTGCAGCTGGCTCGCAGTAAAGGGGTGGGATGGCCTGGCAGGTCCATGGGGCAGGGGCCCATTGAAAAGGTCCAGAGGTCCTGGGGTACAGGGTGGGTGGGGTGTGCTCTCTTACAGGACCCGGTTGAGGAAGATCCGAGCAGTGGGCAGTAAAGCAGCCCTCGCCTCCTGAAGTACATGCCAGGGAGCACAAGGTCTGGAGACTCCCATGCACTGAGCGAGCATCAGGGGATCCAGCCAGTCTCTCCGGTCATGGTCCAGGAGGTCTCAGACTCTGGTGACTTCTGCCAGGACCAACCTCTGGTGCACCAAGGGGGACTCCGCCACCTGCACACGGAGCTGCGGGTTGTGTAGCAAAGGCTCTGGGAGGAGATTGCCCCCTCGGCGGCCGCCACGGACCTGGTGGCCAAAACCAGTTTCCAGGTCCGGAGAAGGTCCTGGTAGAAGACCGGCAGCCCAGAGAGGTTTTGGAGAAGACCTCTTGGATGGAGATAAAGGAACTGCTGGTCATATCGGAGCCCTCGGAAGCGGTGCAGGAAGGCGTGCACCAATACGCTCCAGGCCGAACTACCTGCACCATAAAGGAGCCTCTGCAGGGCTTGGAGGCAGAAGACCTGGACCTGAGTGCGCAATCACTTCAGGTCCTGTCCTCCCTCCTCCAGGGACAGGTGGAGGACCCCTGAAGAGACCTAGCGCAGTCCTGGCCAGAAGAACTCTAGAACCAACTTCCGGAGGTTGGGCAGGAAATTCGGGGCTGGGACCAGGGTGTTGAACCGGTGCCAGAACATGGACAGGACTAGTTGATTGAGCCCTCCATCAGAGGAAGAGGCATCAGTGTATTCTTGCCCATCTCCGGAGCTGCGCTACCACCCTGCCCTCTAAACCTTGCCAGTTCTCCGGAGGAGATGGATGAGTGGCAGAAAGGTAAACACAGAGTGGCAGATCTGCGCTCCACTGGATGGCCTGAAGCACGGGTGGGATGGAGCTTGCCTGCCACCCATGGCCGACCACCAGGCCAGAGCTCTTGACCCAGTTGACCTGAGCAGAGCTGCTGAGTAGACGGCTTGGCAAGCCTCCACCGGCACCAAGTCACCCAGGTCCTGGACCACAAGGAGCACATTGTCGCCATACACTGACAGGGCCAGCTGCAGCTCCAGTTCCTGCAGTACCAACCCTGTCAGCCTCCGGTGGAGAAGACAGAGGAAGGGCTTGATCACCAGACTATACAGCTCACCCAAGAGGGGGCACCCCTGCCAAACTCCCCGCCTGAAGCTGACCGGCTCGGTCAGGGTCCAGTTGATCCTGACCAGACACTCCGCGGAGGCATACAGCACCTGGAGAAAACCCACAAATTGGGGTCCAAAGCCGAACGCTCGCAGAATGCCCAGGAGATACCCATGGTCCACATTGTTGAATGCCTTTTCCTGATCCAGGGACAGAAGGGTGAACAACAGACCATCCCTATACCCAAGCTCCAAGAGGTCCTGGCCCAAATACGGATTATCAAAGATGGTATGGCCCGGGACGGTGTAGGTCTGCTTGGGGTGGACCACATCTGCCGGCACGGACCCCAGCTGCAGCGGGAAATGGCCTTCGCTACGACTTTGTAGTCCGTGCTGAGGAGCGAGACGGGACACCAATTCCGAAGGTCGCGGGGGTCCCCCTTCTTTGGGAGCAAGGTGAGCATTGCTTGCCTGTATGACAGGGGGAGGACCCCGCTCTCCAAGGACTCGGCCCAGATGATGACAAGGTAGAACTCCACAGTCAGCCCATAGATGCCCAGAGATTTATTGGTGGGCATGTGACGGAGGGCTTCTGAGGACTCGGCTAGAGTGAGAGGCAGCTCTAGCCGGTCTTGGTTGCCCACGCTGACTGTCGGGAGTCCATCCCAGAGCACTCTGCAAGCATCAGGATTGGTTGGATCCTGGGAGAAAAGGCCTGCATAGAAGGCCCTGGCCCTCCCGCACATCTCTGCCCGTTCCATGAGGGTGCCATTCTCTGCCAGGAGGCAGGTGATGTGCTTCTTGGCCCCCCTCTTTTTCTCCAGGGCATAGAAGAAGCAGGAGCTGTGATCCATCTCCTGAAGGAGGAGGATGCGGGATCTAACGAAGACACCCCAGGCCCAATGGTCGTTGAGGGCCCAGAACTCCTCCCGCTTCTCCCAGCACACTCCACAGAGGGATGGATCCTCGGGGCTGGTGGCCAGATGCCTCTCCAGGTCGAAAGATCTCCTGTTCCAACTGCTCTATCGTCACATCTCTTTGTCACCTGGTTCCCCGGGTGTAGTCATGGTAAAAGAGCCAGGCGCATACCTTCCCCATGTCCCATCACTGCCGCGCTGAGGGAAAGACATGCCGCTGCCCTCACCAGGCCAGCCAGAACTCCCGGAAGGATGCCATGAAGGCTAAAGAGGATCTTGGGGATAATGGTAGCATGACAAATGGGAAGGAGGATATAGAGGTAGATATTACCATATCAGAGGTAGAAGCAAAACTGAAACAGCTTAATGGGACTAAATCGGGGGGCCCAGATAATCTTCATCCAAGAATATTAAAGGAATTGGCACCTGAAATTGAAAGCCCATTAGCAAGAATTTTTAATGAATCTGTAAACTCAGGAATAGTACCGAATGATTGGAGAATTGCTAATATAGTTCCTATTTTTAAGAAAGGAAAAAAAAGTGATCCAGGTAACTACAGGCCAGTTAGTTTGACATCTGTAGTATGCAAGGTCCTGGAAAAAAAATTTTGAAGGAGAAATTAGTTAAGGACATTGAAGTCAATGGTAAATAGGACAAAATACAACATGGTTTTAGAAAAGGTAGATCGTGCCAAACCAACCTAATCTCCTTTTTTGAAAAAGTAACAGATTTTTTAGATAAAGGAAATGCAGTGGATCTAATTTACCTAGATTTCAGTAAGGCATTTGATACCGTGCCACATGGGGAATTATTAGTTAAATTGGAGAAGATGGGGATCAATATGAACATCAAAAGGTGGATAAGGAATTGGTTAAAGGGGAGACTGCAACGGGTCCTACTGAAAGGCGAACTGTCAGGTTGGAGGGAGGTTACCAGTGGAGTTCCTCAGGGATCGGTTTTGGGACCAATCTTATTTAATCTTTTTATTACTGACCTTGGCACAAAAAGTGGGAGTGTGCTAATAAAGTTTGCAGATGATACAAAGCTGGGAGGTATTGCCAATTCGGAGAAGGATCGGGATATTATACAGGAGGATCTGGATGACCTTGTAAACTGGAGTAATAGGATGAAATTTAATAGTGAGAAGTGTAAGGTTATGCATTTAGGGATTAATAACAAGAATTTTAGCTATAAGTTGGGGACGCATCAATTAGAAGTAACGGAAGAGGAGAAGGACCTTGGAGTATTGGTTGATCATAGGATGACTATGAGCTGCCAATGTGATATGGCTGTGAAAAAAGCTAATGCGGTTTTGGGATGCATCAGGAGAGGCATTTCCAGTAGGGATAAGGAGGTTTTAGTACCATTATACAAGGCACTGGTGAGACCTCACCTAGAATACTGTGTGCAGTTCTGGTCTCCCATGTTTAAAAAGGATGAATTCAAACTGGAGCAGGTACAGAGAAGGGCTACTAAGATAATCCGAGGAATGGAAAACTTGTCTTATGAAAGGAGACTTAAGGAGCTTGGCTTGTTTACCCTAACTAAAAGAAGCTTGAGGGGAGATATGATTGCTCTCTATAAATATATGAGAGGGATAAATACAGGAGAGGGAGAGGAATTATTTCAGCTCAGCACCAATGTGGACACAAGAACAAATGGGTATAAACTGGCCACCAGGAAGTTTAGACTTGAAATCAGACGAAGGTTTTTAACCATCAGAGGAGTGAAGTTTTGGAATAGCCTTCCAAGGGAAGCAGTGGGGGCAAAAGATCTATCTGGCTTTAAGATTCTACTCGATAAGTTTATGGAGGAGATGGTATGATGGGATAATGGGATTTTGGTAAGTAATTGATCTTTAAATATTCAGGGTAAATAGGCCAAATCCCCTGAGATGGGATATTAGATGGATGGGATCTGAGTTACTATAGAAAATTCTTTCCTGGGTATCTGGCTGGTGAATCTTGCCCATATGCTCAGGGTTTAGCTGATTGCCATATTTGGGGTCGGGAAGGAATTTTCCTCCAGGGCAGATTGGAGAGGCCCTGGAGGTTTTTCGCCTTCCTCTGTAGCATGGGGCATGGTTGACTTGAGGGAGGCTTCTCTGCTCCTTGAAGTCTTTGAACCATGATTTAAGGACTTCAATAGCTCAGACATGGGTGAGGTTTTTCATAGGAGTGGGTGGGTGAGATTCTGTGGCCTGCGCTGTGCAGGAGGTCGGACTAGATGATCAGAATGGTACCTTCTGTCCTTAGTATCTATGAATCTATGAATCTATAAACAAGCTGTTATTAAAGTGCCAATAGGCTAGCCCCGGCTTCTCTGCGCAGAGAGAGGCCGTGACGTTCACTAGGTGGTGATCTGAGAACGGGGCCGGCCGGATGCTGGAGGAATGGGCCTGTGAAAGGTGGAAGCGTGACAAGTAGATGCGGTCCAACCAGGAGTGGCGCAACCAACGGGCCTCCACCCGGACAAAGGTGAATGTCGAGATGTCGTCTGGGTGGTGGTCGTGCCAGACGTCCACCAGGGAATGATGGTCGACAATCTCCTGGAGGACATCCGCGGCTGCCAGGCATCGCTGGTGGAAGAGTCCAGGGGTTCCTCAGAGGTGGGAGCAGAAGCAGCGGTTAGGGGGATGGAGCATGGTGAGAGGGGGTCTGGGGTTAGGTCACCCAAATCGAGGCCCTCTGGCACAGGGTCGTCCTTCCCCTGAATGACTGGAGTCAGACCTAGGGCCTCGATCTCTGCGAAGATGGAGGGGAAATCACCCACCACTGTGGGCACTTCCTTGCTGGTGCCTGAAACGATGCTTGCCTCGGAGCATGCAGGGAGTTCAGGTGGCAAGGGGGCAGGAGGGGTTCCATCGGGGAGCCCCCCAGGGAGGAACTCCCTAGGAGGGGCAGTTGTTAGGGGGCTTATTCCTTCACCCACTTACTTCCCTGGTCCTTCTCGCATGAATAGAGAGCAACAATACCTGAAGTCCAAAGGTGCAAACAATTCAATCTTTATTGGGTGAACTTCCAGCAAGCATGATTCCAAATTCCTTCCTTAGTGTCGCCCCTCCCAGCTCTGACACCACAGAGCATTACACCTGTGTCCCTGTTCCCATTGCTGCCCTTAGCCAAACATGATTCCAATTTCCTCACCCCCATTCCCTGTTCCCATTTCCCCCCCATCCCACCCACTTCCTGATTGACTGCAGACTATATAGTAAAACTTGAGTTCTGCTTAGCTATATTTTAACCAATCATTTTACTGAAATTTAACTAATCAATCCTAAAACATATTGTAACATGATTATTTAACCAATTATATCCAACCACCTTAATTAGTTTACATCCAACAAAATTAATTATACAGCAGACAGAAACAATCACAGAACCAGACAGAGATTATACAGACAAACAATGGGGAAATGGGGATTACAGTGATAGAACAAAAAGAAAAGGAGTACTTGTGGCACCTTAGAGACTAACAAATTTATTAGAGCATAAGCTTTCGTGAGCTACAGCTCACTTCATCGGATGCATTTGGTGGAAAAAACAGAGGAGAGATTTATATACACACACACAGAGAACACGAAACAATGGGTTTATCATACACACTGTAAGGAGAGTGATCACTTAAGATAAGCCATCACCAGCAGCAGGGGGGGGGAAAGGAGGAAAACCTTTCATGGTGACAAGCAAGGTAGGCTAATTCCAGCAGTTAACAAGAATATCAGAGGAACAGTGGGGGGTGGGGTGGGAGGGAGAAATACCCTGGGGAAATAGTTTTACTTTGTGTAATGACTCATCCATTCCCAGTCTCTATTCAAGCCTAAGTTAATTGTATCCAGTTTGCAAATTAATTCCAATTCAGCAGTCTCTCGTTGGAGTCTGTTTTTGAAGCTTTTTTGTTGAAGTATAGCCACTCTTAGGTCTGTGATCGAGTGACCAGAGAGATTGAAGTGTTCTCCAACTGGTTTTTGAACGTTATAATTCTTGACGTCTGATTTGTGTCCATTCATTCTTTTACGTAGAGACTGTCCAGTTTGGCCAATGTACATGGCAGAGGGGCATTGCTGGCACATGATGGCATATATCACATTGGTAGATGCGCAGGTGAACGAGCCTCTGATAGTGGGGCTGATGTGATTAGGCCCTATGATGGTATCCCCTGAATAGATATGTGGACAGAGTTGGCAACGGGCTTTGTTGCAAGGATAGGTTCCCTGGGTTAGTGGTTCTGTTGTGTGGTGTGTGGTTGCTGGTGAGTATTTGCTTCAGATTGGTGGGCTGTCTGTAAGCAAGGACTGGTCTGTCTCCCAAAATCTGTGAGATTGATGGGTCGTCCTTCAGGATAGGTTGTAGATCCTTGATGACTGACTTTATGACTTTATGGCTGACTTAGAACAACGCTTCCTCAGCTCTCGTCCCCTAATGCCCCTACTCTACTTGCGCTACATTGATGACATCTTCATCATCTGGACCCATGGAAAAGAAGCTCTTGAGGAATTCCACCATGATTTCAACAATTTCCATCCCACCATCAACCTCAGCCTGGACCAGTCCACACAAGAGATCCACTTCCTGGACACTACGGTGCTAATAAGCGATGGTCACATAAACACCACCCTATATCGGAAACCTACTGACCGCTATTCCTACCTACATGCCTCTAGCTTTCATCCAGATCATACCACTCGATCCATTGTCTACAGCCAAGCGCTACGATATAACCGCATTTGCTCCAACCCCTCAGACAGAGACAAACACCTACAAGATCTCTATCATGCATTCCTACAACTACAATAGCCACCTGCTGAAGTGAAGAAACAGATTGACAGAGCCAGAAGAGTACCCAGAAGTCACCTACTACAGGACAGGCCCAACAAAGAAAACAACAGAACGCCACTAGCCATCACCTTCAGCCCCCAACTAAAACCTCTCCAACGCATCATCAAGGATCTACAACCTATAGAGGAGGACTATCAAGCAGGGGAGGAGGACTATCAAGGACTTGGGGGATTCAAGGCACAAGATGGGATACCGGCTCCTCTAGCTGCACTAGGAGAGTGGGGTTATAATAGCATTGTGGGGGTGCAGTGAGGCAGGGGTTCAAACTGAAAGAGAAGAAAAAAAGTCAGTTTATGCGGGCTGCTACTTCAGGCCCAAATTGTGGCAAAAGGGCATGGCAAGTCAGGTAACCAGCTGAGTCCCAGAGGCAGGAGCTGAGGCAGATGGTAAGCAGCCAGTGGGGATGGTGGAGGGGGCAGCGATAGTGGTGGTGGGGGAAGTGGGGGGACACAGATGGACCAGGGGGCAGGCTCTATGCCACACTCCCTGTGTCCCCACAAACACAGTCAAGACCCCCACAACAAGAGCCCAGTTCAAAAGTTACTCAGTCCTTAAAGGCTGCCTCCACAGTGGTCTGCAGAGGCTCTGCGCACTCCCCCAGCAGCAGATGGTCCCCTTCTTCCTCCTCCTCTGGGCTCCAGCAGCTCCCAGGCATTAACAGCGGCTCCAGCAGGCAGTCTGGTGGTGGTGGTGGTGGTGTCCGTAGCAGCAGTAGCAACAGCTGGGGCTGGGGCCCCTCACTCCCCTCCTCTGGGAAGTTGGCTAGCAGGCCCTCCCCAAGGGGCTGCAGCAGAAACATCAACAACTGGGGGGGTGGGGCAGAGCAGCATTGAGAGCCCAGGGCCTACCAGCAGCCCCAGCAGCTGGACTTATTAGAAAACCTGGGAGGTGGGCGGGCAAAAGCCCGGCCACTTCTAAAGGCCCCTCCCCTTAGCAGGAGTGACCACTGGATCCAGGAACCAAATGAATACAGGGAACAACTAATGAAAAACAGGGATCAGAGTGATGGTCACAGGTTCAAAACAAGGGTACGGGATGGGGACACCGAGCAGAGGACCCCGGACAGCACCCACTGCTCCTCAAAAGTATCTAGGGAGCCAGTGGACGCTGCCCAGCAGAACTCTGCCCAGATACATAAGACCAGGGAGGAACGGAAATAGGACCCACAGTCACAGAGCACTCCCTCATCCAACATATTCCTCCTGGTGTTATAGATGTTGACTTTAGCTAGAGCCAGGAGGAGGTTGATGAGGAGATCTCGCGATTTTGTGGGTCCTTGGATAGGGTGTGTGAAAATGAATAGGTGTGGGGAAAAGTGCAGCCAGAACCTCAACAAGAGGTTCTGGAGGAGCCAGAATAGGGGCTGCAACCTGGCGCATTCAAGATAAGAGTGTGCCACGTTCTCCCTCATGCCGCAGAAGGGGCAGGCCTCGGGTATGGGGGTGAACATACCCATGCTCATGGCTCCGTGAAGGAGCCACCAACTGATGTCCCCGGCGGGCCTTGGGACCAAGGTGGAGGAAATGCAATGTGTGGAGCACGAGCATGTACAGTTGGTCCATGGGTGCGGTTTGGAATCGAATAGGGTGTGCAGATGGCTCAGAGTATGGGAGAGGGGAAGCCAGGGGGGCTGGTGGAACAGGGGCCCGATAAAAAGGTCTGGAGGGCCCAGGGTGAGGAGCGGGAGGGGAGCGCCCTGTTGCAGGGCACGCCGTAGGAAGGTGAGAGAAGGGGGCGACAAGGCAGCACCCCACCTCCTGGAGTACACGCAGGGGGTTCGGAAGGGTGGAGAGCCCCATGCGCCGACTGAGCGCATGGGGATCCACCCAGTCCCCCCTGTCATAGTCCAAGAACGGGGCCGGCCGGATGCCGGAGATGTGGGCCCGTGCCAGATGGAAACATGAGAAATAAATTCAGTCCAACCAGGAGTGACACGAACAATCGTCCTTCACCCGGACATAGGTGAGGGTGGTATCATCATCTGGGTGGTGGTCACGCCATAGTCCACCAGGGAGTGATGGTCCACGATCTCCCTGAGGATGCCTGTGGTGGCCTGGGAATTCTTAACTCCTGAGCGGTCCTGCTCCTCAAGGGTGGTGTTGAAGTACCCACCCAGGACCAGGCACCCATGAGGATCCAGGATACCGAGGAAGGCCAACACCTGCCCATAAAAGGGCACCCGGTCCGGGATTGTGTTTGGGGCATAAACGTTGAGTAGGTTTAAGGTCAGCCCCTCTACACAGGCCTGGATGCGCAGCAGGTGGCCTGGCATGACCTCAGTGATGCCAGCACCTCGGGCCGTAGCTCAGGGAAGAACAGGGTGGCCACTCCAGCCAAATGGGAGCGGAGGTGGCTGAAATAAACCCTGTCCCCCCACTCCAGCCACTAGCTAGCCTCGATGGCTGGAGCCGTGTGGGTCTCCTGCAGGAAGATCACAGAGTACCCCCCTCCCCCCGAAGGAAGGAGAGCTCCTGGCTCTTGTGGAGACCCACCATACAGCCCCGGGTGTTTAATGTAGCAAAGATGGTAACCATCATAGTGAGGGCAGGGGTGGATCCTCATGGGCAGGGTGATCGACAGCCTCCAGCGGGCCCCACAACAACCTGGTCTCAACCCCAAAGGTCAATAGGGAGTCGTGGAACTTGCGGGCCCACCTGTAGGCCGCAATGTCCTGCCTTCCGGTCCCTCTCCCCTCCCCCAAAAGGGCCTTCATGGCCTGGAGGATGCAATGGAAGTTCCCCCAGTGCTGGAGGGCGCTGAACCTTGCCCTTCGAGCCACGGGTTTCCGTTAGGAAATGACACAGCTCATCCTTTAGAGTAGAGGGGGAGGTGGCAGCCAAACCTCTGCCGTCCTCCGTTGGGGCCCTTGAGAGATCCTTGTGGCCTCTGGAGATGGGCAAACAGAGGGCTGAGCCCCAACGCGACTGCACTGAGCAGCCTGTCCCCATCCCCAGCAAGGGAATGAGCAGTGGAGGGAATATTGCAGCCCCCATGGTGTTGGAAAAAGGAGAGATGAAAATCAACCCCTGAGAGTTGTCTATGGGTTGTGGAATTGAGACAACCTCGGGGGCGGCAATAGCACAGGAAGTGGAGGGGAGAGGGGCAGGCGGTGCTTTGGGGGCAGGAGCGGAGCCAGGAGTGAGATCAGCATCAGGAGCAGGAGCAAGGGCAAGAGCAGGACTAGGGGCAGGGACTAAAGCAAGAATGGGGACTGAGGCTGGGGCAGGAGAGGGGCCAGGAACAGCATTAGGGGCAGGGATAGGAGTGGGAGTGGGGATAGAGGTGGGTTCGTGGTCCCCAGCAACCAAGCTGCTGGGGTGCAGCTCCTCTCAACCAGGGCTCAAGGCCAAGGGGATGGGGGAAAGAGGGGGACCTTTGCCGACGTCGGGCATAAAAGTTGTCATAAGTGCGTCACCTGCAGCCACGGTGTTAGGCCTGGTGGAGTCAGCAGTGGGGCCCCCCTCCAGAGGGGAGGCTAGCCACTGTGTCCGGGTGGTAGAGGGTGCCCCCACAGCCTTGGGGCTCAGCTGCTCAGCATTGGCCATTGCCCCATGGGGGTCAGTGGCCTCAGATTGAGTGCTATCCATGGCCGGGCAGGTAGGTAAGACCAGGGGCTCCCCAAGGACCAGAGTGGGGGCGACAGCTTGGGGAGAGGGGCAGGGAGGAGGAGGGGGCAGTGGAGCTATGATGCCCACTCAGATAGAGGCCCTCTGGTGGGGGGGTCATCCTGCCAGCATTGGCGGTGGGCACAGGGGCTGGGGGAACTCCTACACAGGCCTCCTCGGGGGGGGGGGACTCAGCAAGGGGGCCAGGATCACCTCCATCCGCTGCCACGGCTTCCATAGTCAGCGCCTCCTGCTGGGCTCCATCTGGGGGTGTGGCTGAAGATTTGACCTCCAGATGTGACCTCCAGAAGAGGTAAGCGGAATGTCCGGGTTCCAGTAACACAGACACAGGTAACTAACCGCTTTCATGTTCTCTCCACAGGTACCAATGCGGAGAGTGGACCAGATGATATGTCTGGGGGGAGAAAGCAGAAGGAGACTCTGCTGGTTGGGAGGCATGAGATGCGATGTCCTGAGGTTGGAGGTTCCACGACCACCACTCCCAAGAGGAGAAGGCGGGTGGTGGTGGTCGGGGACTCTCTCCTCCGGGGGACTGAGTCATCTATCTGCCGCCCTGACCGGGAAAACCGAGAAGTCTGCTGCTTGCCAGGGGCTAAGATTCGTGATGTGACGGAGAGACTGCCGAGACTCATCAAGCCCTCGGATCGCTACCCCTTCCTGCTTCTCCACGTGGGCACCAATGATACTGCCAAGAATGACCTTGAGCGGATCACTGCGGACTATGTGGCTCTGGGAAGAAGGATAAAGGAGTTGGAGGCGCAAGTGGTGTTCTCGTCCATCCTCCCCGTGGAAGGAAAAGGCCTGGGTAGGGACCGTCGAATCGTGGAGGTCAACGAATGGCTACGCAGGTGGTGTCGGAGAGAAGGCTTTGGATTCTTTGACCATGGGATGGTGTTCCATGAAGGAGGAGTGCTGGGCAGAGACGGGCTCCATCTTACGAAGAGAGGGAAGAACATCTTTGCCAGCAGGCTGGCTAACCTAGTGAGGAGGGCTTTAAACTAGGTTCACCGGGGGAAGGAGACCAAAGCCCTGAGGTAAGTGGGAAAGCGGGATACCGGGAGGAAGCACAGGCAGGAAGGTCTGTGAGGGGAGGGCTCCTGCCTCATACTGGGAATGAGGGGCGATCAACAGGTTATCTCAAGTGCTTATATACAAATGCACAAAGCCTTGGAAACAAGCAGGGAGAACTGGAGGTCCTGGTGATGTCAAGGAATTATGACGTGATTGGAATAACAGAGACTTGGTGGGATAACTCACATGACTGGAGTACAGTCATGGATGGTTATAAACTGTTCAGGAAGGACAGGCAGGGCAGAAAAGGTGGGGGAGTAGCACTGTATGTAAGGGAGCAGTATGACTGCTCAGAGCTCCGGTACGAAACTGTGGAAAAACCTGAGTGTCTCTGGATTAAGTTTAGAAGTGTGTGCAACAAGAGTGATGTCATGGTGGGAGTCTGCTATAGACCACCGGACCAGGGGGATGAGGTGGATGAGGCTTTCTTCCGGCAACTCACGGAAGCTACTAGATCGCATGCCCTGATTCTCATGGGTGACTTTAATTTTCCTGATATCTGCTGGGAGAGCAATACAGCGGTGCATAGACAATCCAGGAAGTTTTTGGAAAGCGTAGGGGACAATTTCCTGGTGCAAGTGCTAGGGGAGCCAACTAGGGGGAGCGCTTTTCTTGACCTGCTGCTCACAAACCGGGTAGAATTAGTGGGGGAAGCAAAAGTGGATGGGAATCTGGGAGGCAGTGACCATGAGTTGGTTGAGTTCAGGATCCTGACGCAGGGAAGAAAGGTAAGCAGCAGGATACGGACCCTGGACTTCAGGAAAGCAGACTTTGACTCCCTCAGGGAACAGATGGCCAGGATCCCCTGGGGGACTAACATGAAAGGGAAGGGAGTCCAGGAGAGCTGGCTGTATTTCAAGGAATCCCTGTTGAGGTTACAGGGACAAACCATCCCGATGAGTCGAAAGAATAGTAAATATGGCAGGCGACCAGCTTGGCTTAATGGTGAAATCCTAGCGGATCTTAAACATAAAAAAGAAGCTTACAAGAAGTGGAAGGTTGGACATATGACCAGGGAAGAGTATAAAAATATTGCTCGGGCATGTAGGAAAGATATCAGGAGGGCCAAATTGCACCTGGAGCTGCAGCTAGCAAGAGATGTCAAGAGTAACAAGAAGGGTTTCTTCAGGTATGTTGGCAACAAGAAGAAAGCCAAGGAAAGTGTGGGCCCCTTACTGAATGAGGGAGGCAAGCTAGTGACAGAGGATGTGGAAAAAGCTAATGTACTCAATGCTTTTTTTGCCTCTGTTTTCACTAACAAGGTCAGCTCCCAGACTGCTGTGCTGGGCAACACAAAATGGGGAAGAGATGGCCAGCCCTCTGTAGAGATAGAGGTGGTTAGGGACTATTTAGAAAAGCTGGACGTGCACAAGTCCATGGGGCCGGACGAATTGCATCCGAGAGTGCTGAAGGAATTGGCGGCTGTGATTGCAGAGCCCTTGGCCATTATCTTTGAAAACTCGTGGCGAACGGGGGAAGTCCCGGATGACTGGAAAAAGGCTAATGTAGTGCCCATCTTTAAAAAAGGGAAGAAGGAGGATCCTGGGAACTACAGGCCGGTCAGCCTCACCTCAGTCCCTGGAAAAATCATGGAGCAGGTCCTCAAAGAATCAATCCTGAAGCACTTAGAGGAGAGGAAAGTGATCAGGAACAGTCAGCATGGATTCACCAAGGGAAGGTCATGCCTGACTAATCTAATCGCCTTTTATGATGAGATTACTGGTTCTGTGGATGAAGGGAAAGCAGTGGATGTATTGTTTCTTGACTTTAGCAAAGCTTTTGACACGGTCTCCCACAGCATTCTTGTCAGCAAGTTAAGGAAGTATGGGCTGGATGAATGCACTATAAGGTGGGTAGAAAGCTGGCTAGATTGTCGGGCTCAACGGGTAGTGATCAATGGCTCCATGTCTAGTTGGCAGCCGGTGTCAAGTGGAGTGCCCCAGGGGTCGGTCCTGGGGCCCGTTTTGTTCAATATCTTCATAAATGATCTGGAGGATGGTGTGGATTGCACTCTCAGCAAATTTGCGGATGATACTAAACTGGGAGGAGTGGTAGATACGCTGGAGGGGAGGGATAGGATACAGAAGGACCTAGACAAATTGGAGGATTGGGCCAAAAGAAATCTAATGAGGTTCAATAAGGATAAATGCAGGGTCCTGCACTTAGGATGGAAGAATCCAATGCACCGCTACAGACTAGGGACCGAATGGCTCAGCAGCAGTTCTGCGGAAAAGGACCTAGGGGTGACAGTGGACGAGAAGCTGGATATGAGTCAGCAGTGTGCCCTTGTTGCCAAGAAGGCCAATGGCATTTTGGGTTGTATAAGTAGGGGCATAGCGAGCAGATCGAGGGACGTGATCGTTCCCCTCTATTCGACACTGGTGAGGCCTCATCTGGAGTACTGTGTCCAGTTTTGGGCCCCACACTACAGGAAGGATGTGGATAAATTGGAAAGAGTACAACGAAGGGCAACGAAAATGATTAGGGGTCTAGAGCACATGACTTATGAGGAGAGGCTGAGGGAGCTGGGATTGTTTAGTCTGCAGAAGAGAAGAATGAGGGGGGATTTGATAGCTGCTTTCAACTACCTGAAAGGGGGTTTCAAAGAGGATGGCTCTAGACTGTTCTCAATGGTAGCAGATGACAGAACGAGGAGTAATGGTCTCAAGTTGCAATGGGGGAGGTTTAGATTGGATATTAGGAAAAACTTTTTCACTAAGAGGGTGGTGAAACACTGGAATGCGTTACCTAGGGAGGTGGTAGAATCTCCTTCCTTAGAGGTTTTTAAGGTCAGGCTTGACAAAGCCCTAGCTGGGATGATTTAACTGGGACTTGGTCCTGCTTTGAGCAGGGGGTTGGACTAGATGACCTTCTGGGGTCCCTTCCAACCCTGATATTCTATGATTCTATGATTTAGCAGCATCAGTCCCCCGCAGCATCTTTCAGGGGTCCTCCTCTCCCTCCTTATCAGAGGGGAGGGATCGAGCCTGCGATTTGCAGGTGCCGCGCTTCTCCCGGATGAGTACCGAGGTGGAGGTGGAGGGCCGGTCAGCAGGGGTAGGGCCAGGGGCCAAGGGCGATGGTTCCAGGGCTCGGGGTGGGGCAATGGCAGGACAGTGGGGGGAAGGGAAACCTCCACCTGGGGCAGGCCCTCTCCCTTGGCAGGCAAGTGTCTCATCGCCCTCTCCTCCACAGGGCCCGCCGAACTGCAGCTGATGGAGGCAAGGCCTGCCTGCTCATCTGGGCACGACAGGGGGGCTGTCCCCGCAGCGCGAGGGGGGGCTATGGCAGGAGGAGGAGGGACGGCGGCAGCAGCAACTAGGCCACCAGGCTAACCAGTGATGACAGGGCCAGCGCCCTCCCAGGTCTCAGGAATCCCGGGCACCCCTCCATACCAGGCCAGAGGTCAGTCCCTCCGAACATGCCCCATTGCCCGGCAGAGGAATCACTGGGCCTCCGCCGTCACGTAGTGGACCTGGTAGTGGGCCCCCTGATAAGGCACAAGGAAGGACCCCTCGAGCGCCACCCCGTCATGCACCGCCGGCGGAAAGATAGCACGTGACAGAGGGTGGGGTCCTTACAGCCCAGCAGGAGAGGGCTGATGATTGAAGTGGGCTTCCCCAGGGTGGAGAGGGCAGGTAACAAGGCAGCGTTGGGAAGGAAGGATGGGACAGAGGTCACCACCACCCGTACACCCAGGTCCTCCAGAGGTTCTAGGGGGACCAATAAGCCTCCCCCCCAACCCCACACCAGGCCCTTCTCCACCGCCTCCTGAGCGGCAGCCTCCGACGTCAGGAAGAACATGACCTCCCATACATTCTGGAGGCCCACCGCCCACCCATGGGGTGAGGCGGGTGCCAGGAGGCAGCGGACGCTGTGCCCCCTGGTCTGCGAGGGGAAGGGACCCCAGCCACCAGGGATGGTACCAGAGGTAGCGGTCGGGGCGGCTGGCACAGGGGCAAGTGGGGGGGGGGTGGCGGCCACCTGGGCATATGCTCTGCGAGCCTAAGATGGAGCGCCCCCAGAGCTGGTAGAAGGAACAGCAGGGGAAGGAGGGGCCACAGCAGGTGTCAGGGACACAGCAGGGAGGGCGGCCCCGCCCACAGGAAATTTTGTTTTCTGGGCGGGGCCCTTGCCCTTCTTGTTCCCCTGGCTCTTCTTCCTCGGGGAAGGGGGGCCATGGCAGTGGCAGAGTCTAGACCGATGGTGGCTGAGAGGTCAGCAGCAGGGGCAGGCAGGGATGGTGGCAAAGGGTGGGCCACGTGGTCAGCAGGAGCAGGGGCAGGGTCCTCTTCCATGGTAACAAGAGGCGGCCCTAATATGGAGATGGAGCGATGGGCAACCACTCCTCTCCGCTAAGCAACACACAAGGGAGGAGGGTCCAGTGGGAGGGGGAGGGGGCTAACCACTCCTCCCTGCTAGGCTATACGCAGGGAAGGAGGGTATGGGGGGGAGGGGAGAATGCTGCAGGGGGTGCTGGGAGGAAGGGAAGAAGCAACCACTCCTCCCCTTTATGCTGCAGGCAGGGGAGGAGGGCCCCAGTGGTGGGGGGACACTGGGGCAAAAGGGGGGCACAATCAGAGGTGCAGGTCAGGTACCGGCTCCTCCAGCTGCATTCGGATGGGGAAGGGCTACAATGGCATCAGGGCGGTGCAGTGATCAGGGTATACAACTTAAAGGGGTGGGGGTACAAGCGCTCAGGGAAAGGACATGGGCACACAGAGCAATCGGGTGCGGGGGCCAATGGGAGACAGGGGAATAGGAACAGGTGGTGAAATAACTACAGGTGGGGCAGGTAGAACAGGGGGAAAAACTAACTAATAGAAAGGCAGGCAGGCAAAGCAACAAACTCAGGAACCTAGGGTGGGGCAGGGAAACAACAAGGAAAACTTCTGGGGGGCTATGGTAGGGAGGGAGGGAAAAACTGGGCTGAAGTGGGGAGGCCCCCAGCCCAGTGCAACTGGGGGAGAGGAGCCATGTCCAAGGGCTGGGGGAGTGCACCCACGAGCGCTTGTGAGGCTCACTCCAGTCCTTGCTTGCTGCTAGAAATAGTCCCAGATGGTGGTCCGAGAAGGAGCAAACAGCCCAGTCAAGGGGCAAGCCGCAGGTGTCAGTGGTTAGCTGGGTTGGTGGAGGCCGTGGTGGTGGTGATAGAATATGTGGGGGGACAGCTGGGTTAGGGGGAGGGCTCCACTCCTCTCCCTCAGCCCCCGACAGCAAAGGCTACTACCATCCCAGGAGCACAGGTGTTAGAATCACTCAGTTCAGTATCAGCAACTACCTCCCTTCACAATTTCTCACAGTGGTCTTCTTCCTCCTCAACTAGGCAGCAGGCTTAGGAGCAGTCAGCAGCAGCAAACAGCCAGCAGCTAGCCAGGTGAGGACCCAGGCAAGGAAGGTGGGAGTGGTGTTGGGGTTCTCCCTCCAGTTGGATGTGGGGATGGGGGGGCAGGCCTGCATAGCCCCCCCCCTTCCCCACACCAGTGGTAGGAGCAGCAGTTCTCCAGGGAGGGGAGCTCCTGTGAGCTAGTCAGTAGCAGCAGTCCTTCAGGGAGGGAGAGAGCTCCAGCCAGCAGGGTAGCCAGAGCAAAACTGACCAGTACCTCTACTCAGGTGAGGGGCTCCCCTCACAGCAGCAGGAATATCAGCCTCCCACCTTCCTCCAGGCCAGAGAGCTATAGGAGAGGAGACCACTGGAGAAGCAGCAGGATTCTGTTTCCTGACTGACCAGAGCAAGGGCTGCTGCAGGTTAGAGTGGACACCAATTAGCATGCAAAGAGTCAGTTGAAGCCATTAGGCTAATGAGAACACCTGACTCCAATTAACTTGCAAAGAGTCAGGGGAGGCCATTAAACTAATATAAACACCTGACTCTAATTAAGGCCCCTCTGATACTATAAAAGGGCTCACTCCAATCAGGCCAAAGAGAATCAGGGAGCCAGAGAAGAGGAAGTGTGGTTGAAGGGCTGGGTAATGAAGACACCCTCAAGCCACTGGATAGGGAGCCCTAAGGTAAAGGGGAGAGAGAGAGAGAGAGAGAGAGAGAGAGAGAGAGAGCGAGAGCGACCGACCGACCGACCGACCGACCCCCCAGGGAAATGTAGCAACTCTGTTAGTGAAAGGTTGGCTGCCAAAAGCTGCTGCCATTAGTGTCCCTGGGCTGGAACCCAGAGTAGAGGGTGGGCCTGGGTTCCCCCCAACTCACCACTACAGAAACACCTCCTGGGTGGGGAAGACAGGCCCCTCTCAGGACAGAAGGCTAAACTGTTCTGGAACAAGCCCATAGGGACAACAGACTGTGGGAGTTCTCTCACCAACCTCCTTGCTGGCTTATGATGAAAAGGGCTCAGTAGACTTTACCCTGGCCATACAGAGAGAAGGGCTAGGTGAAAAGTCGTACTGAGCCTCTGAGGCTAGCATAAACCGCCTGGAAGTGTGGGACTCACGAGGACAAGGTCAAAGCTCTGGCATGCTACTTGCCATGTGTACACCTCGCCATCTATGACCATACATGCACCTTCCAATCTACCTATCACCATACACACACTTCCAAATTTATCACCATGCGCACACCTCCCCATCATCTATGACCATGTGCACACCTCCCCATCTATCTATCTTTCACTATACATACCCCTCACCATACGTACACCATCCCATCTATCTACCTATCACAATAACCACATATCCACATCTATCTATTTATTGCCATATTTACACTTCCCCATCTTGGCCATACGCACACCTCCCCATCTACCCATTACTATATGCACACCTCCCTGTCTGTCCATCCATCACCACACATACACCTCGCCATCTATCCATCACCACACGTATTCCTCCAAATCTATCTACCTATCATTATCACACACCTCCCCATATCCCCTATCACTATACGTACATCTCCCCAACTGACTATGACCATGCGCACACCTCCCCATATATCTATGACCATATGTACACCTCCCCATCTATCTCTCACCACATGTACCGCTGCCCATCTCTCTCACATTTCATACACCTCACCATGAATCTATCACCATGCATACAGCTCCCCATCTATCTACCTATCACCATACACACATTTCCACACCTATCTCTCACCATATATACCCATAATCATCTAGATCTCACCAAACATGCACCTCCCCATCTATCTATCACCATGCGTACACCTCCCCATCTATCTATAAATCACCATATGCACACCTCCCCATTTATCTATGGCCGTAGATACACCTCCGCATCAATCTATCCATCACCAGACATACACCTCCCCATCTATCTACCTTTCACAATACGTACACCTCCCCATCTATTTCTTACCACACGTACCCCTGCCCATCTATCTATCTCTCACCATATGTACAGTTCCCTATCTAACTATCCCCATATGTACACCTCCCCATCTATCACCAGACATACACCTCCCCATCTATGTCTCATCACACATACCCCTGATCATCTATCTATCTGTCACCTTAGATAGACCTGCCTTTGTGTCTCTCACTATACATACGCTGAAGGAGTGGCCCAGCGGTGGACTGCCAAGCCGCTGC
Organism: Dermochelys coriacea; assembly: GCF_009764565.3. NCBI lineage: Eukaryota > Metazoa > Chordata > Testudines > Dermochelyidae > Dermochelys > Dermochelys coriacea. The sequence goes on from NC_050077.1 coordinate 40,819,859, forward strand.
AAGGAGTGGGCTGTCCCTTTTCTTCCTTAGTCGGGGACTCTACAGCAGTGTCTTGTGCCCCTGAGTTCGCCCCGTCTCCTTCTGGGTCCTCTCCATCACAGACTCTTCATTTATCTTCTCCCCACCACCCCCTATTGGTGTGGGAGATCACTCTCTGCCACAGTCCTCATTGGTCCATCTCCCTGGTCAGTCCCCGACCTGGCCTGGTTCCTGTACACTCCTTTCTCAGCCCATTTCTCATTAAGAGGGCAATGTCTCTTTAGATGGTCCACTTTCTGGGCGCCTCTTCTGATTCTGCCTAGTTCTGGGTCTTACCGTGCCCATCTCTTCATCAAGCTCTTCTGGGCTAGGCCTGTCTCTGTGGCTCTTGTCCAGCCCCTGCTTTGTCAAGTGCCCCTGTTGCCCACAGGGGCAACACGCCCATTCCCACCCTGTTCTCTTCACAGGTGGGGCTCTCTTGGGCTTCCCCTTTTCCTCTCGATAAGGACATTCACTCCTTCCTGGTCTCAGTCGCCCACAGGTATAACAAGGAACCTTCACTACTTCCAGGCTTCTGGCCTTGGCATCCTCTCTTCTCTCTCTATACCTGCAACTTCCCCGGATCTCCTCCCGTAGCAGCTGGAGTAGACACAGATACTGCTTGGCTACCTGGGCCATATAAGTCCACAGGTACTCTTGGGCCTCGTACTGTCTTTGCTGGGCCCTGAATAGCTGCCTAAGCAGTGCCTACAGTCCCTCTTTCTGTGGAGGCTGCTTCTCTGGTGCCCATACCAGGAGGATACACAAGCCCTTTGCAAAGTAGGCTTCCTCGTATTGCGGTTCCATAGTCTCTGAGTCTCTCAAAATGTTATCACTGGTCAATCCTCTCTCAGTCCTCAATCCTCCCCTCAAATCAGGGGTGACCATGTGCCTGCATTCTCCACCACATGTCATGGGGGTTACTCACCACACTGGCACCTCCTGCTGGGTGTTTTAGGAATTAGCTCAGTCCCAGTGGGTGTGCCCTCAGGTGGTGGTGGCTCCCGTCCTCACCTCCACCTGCAGACCCATTACATCTCCTTTCTCTTGGTGTTTGCTTCATGGCACAGCCCTCTGGCCATATCACCATCCAGTTTCCCCCCCTTCCAGAGGACTCCTCCAACAAGAATCCAGCCACTCCTCACAGTGACTTGGCAGTCCACAGCCTGGCTGCTCCTTCATCATTACTCTGGTCACTCACTCAAGCTTGGGTGGAGACTCAGAGTGGATGGGTCATTGCACGGGGTGGAGCTGTTTCCCCATGTTTGTCCTTCTTCCCCCCCCCCCCCCACTGTTCCCCAGACATTCTTGTCAACTGCTGGAAATGGCCCACCTTGATTATCACTACAAATGGTTACCACTGCCCCCCTCCAACCCCCACGCTGGTAATAGCTCACCTTAAGTGATCACTCTAGTTACAGTGTGTATGGTAAGACCCATTGTTTCATGTTCTCTATGTATATAAATCTCCCCACTGTATTTTCCACTGAATGCATCCAATGAAGTGAGCTGTAGCTCATGAAAGCTTATGCTCAAATAAATTTGTTAGTCTCTAAGGTGCCACAAGTACTCCTTTTCTTTTTGCGAATACAGACTAACGCAGCTGCTACTCTGAAACCTATTAATCTAGTGAAATTCTTCAGGCAAAATCAGGAATCCTTTAAGCCCAGAGAGTGTCTGGAGACGTCTGGATTGCAGAGTACTCTCAGGAAGCCTGTTGGCCCCTAGCTAATAGAGCACATGCTTATACCTGAGTCACAGCAAAACAATTTCAGATTTTTTTTTAAAAGTTCTACAAAGCTCTGGTTCTTTCAATAACAAAACCCATCCAGGTCAGCCGCTGAGTGAATCACATGCAGATTAAGTCTATTTGTGCAAGAGAAATGGATACAAGCAGCAGCAAGAAAGATTAATACTGCTGAGCGCCACAAATCCAATTTCCTAGAAAGTAAATTTTCAAGTCAGGGAAACAGCAGATTGCTGAGCACCTGCATGAGCATGTGGGGCTTATAATAGACCATGATGAAAAGGAAGCTTGACCGGGGCTCTCGTGAGTCAGCCTGGGCATTTATTCACCATTCTATGGAAGGGGAATCTGCTTAGTGGAAATCATTCAGACAACTTCCCCACTACTGCTTCCAATGCTCACTGAAGAAGAAACTGAAAGAAACACAGGATTGTCACACGGTGTCAGATGCATGGTCCATCTAGCCCCGTCACCTGTCTCTGATGCTTCAGAGGAAGAGGTCAGAACCCTGCAGTAGCAGATATGGGATAATTTCCCCCAACCTTGATTACATCTCCTCCTGATCCCTAATATTCAACTAATGGCTAACTACAGCATGGATTTTCAATGGCACATTTGAGGGGAAATTTTGCAGCTGGCAATCTACACCTATTCAAGCTCAAAATTTGCTTTTCTCCAAGTTTGTCCACAAGTAAACCCGGAACGTTTGCATGACAAACAGAGTTGAAGCAAATGAGTTCAAGAATTCAAACAAACACTTACCATCATTTGTATAAGACATTTGCTACTGACTGTTGCATTAACAAAGTTCTTTTGTATTTCATTTCCTAGGTTTTTCCCCCTCCTTGGAGAAATCTGAGTGAAAATGGCACTTACTTCCATATTGAAAAGATCCTGTGGCCAGTAATTACGGAGTGTCTCCACCTACCCCTCCCCTGAAATTTCTCATTGATCTGTCTTTGCAGGTATGTGCCAGAGGCCTCCAGACATCCCAGCTGGCTCACTGGGCTGGCATGGGAGACCCCTGTCTGACAGGTCTGAGAGGCAGAAGATAATGACGGCTTTAAACATGGATTTCATTCTCCTTCTCAGAGACGTCCCTCCAGCACCATCATCAGCCAACAAGGAAGAGGTTTTCTGTGCCTTGACTGCTATGTGATGTGCCAGATGTGGTGTTACGCCCATTTACTTTGCTAAGTGGGGCAGGGACATTGGCACTGCGTGGCTCAGGAGCTTGGCAATAGGGCACTGAGGCCTTTATGTCTAGGTCAGCAGGTGAAATCCACCCAAGGCCCATGTTAGCCAGGGAGCTAGAGAGTAACCATGGAGACCCAGAGGCACATGATGACCAATTAATCTTGTCCAAGAACTCAGGGTGTTCTTGTGTAGGGATTTGGGCCCTGTTGGTGGTGGGGTGAGGCATGAGAGAAAACATCAGCCGTGATGGAAGAAAGTGAAAACAACTCCACAAGGTGCCCCAGGCCTGTTCTCATAGTGGGGCAATTGGGCACTTAGAGCGAGATACATTCTAAGGTAAAGGAAAGGGAAAGCCAATGACACAACCAGGTACCAGGCAACCTGCCACCGCACAGTTCTGCTGATGCACCTCAATCCAGCCCTGATGCCCCTTGCTACTCCACTACTCGGATCCCCACTCAAAGCTCTGGCAATGCACCTGAATCCAGCCCCAGAGCTCCCTGCTATTTAAGTGCTGAGCTCCCCACACACAGCTCTGGTAATGCACCTCCATCGGCCATGCAGCCTCCCCACTATTCCAGGACCGCGTTTCTTCCAGGGAACTACAAATGATGTTGAACTGTGTGGTGGTAGGATGCTGGTCGGTATAACAACCAGATTTGAACTCAGGCAAAGCACTCATCCATTAATTGACTTTGTCTGCATAGACCATATGAGCACAGCTGTCTGCAATTCACTGCATCCTCCCCCTTGCCCTTGTCTGCTGTGTGAATGTATGTCCCACAGCTCCCATAGGAAGCATATTGGTCTCCACTGCTGACTCACTGTAGTGGCACTGCAGCCAATTGTTGCAGAAGCTCCTCCCCTCTTAGTAGCAATTTGCAATTTTTCACACTCATGGCTGCTACCTACACTGCATGGGGCAGAAGCTTTTAACTTCTTCAGTGCAGGTAGGGGTGTGAAATTGACATCTAAAAGCCATGTAGGAAGCTGAATTGAAACCTTCCCCACAGTTCAGAGGGATCATTTGATCCTCAAAGGAAACCCAACACAGCGCGGCTCATTAATGATCTGGAGGATGCTGTGGACTGCACCCTCAGCAAGTTTGCAGATGACACTAAACTGGGAGGAGTGGTAGATATGCTGGAGGGTAGGGATAGGATACAGAGGGACCTAGACAAATTACAGGATTGGGCCAAAAGAAATCTCATGAGGTTCAACAAGGACAAGTGCAGAGTCCTGCACTTAAGACAGAAGAATCCCATGCACTGCTACAGACTAGGGATCGAATGGCTTGGCAGCAGTCCTGCAGAAAAGGACGTAGGGGTTACAGTGGATGAGAAGCTGGATATGAGTCAACAGTGTCCCCTTGTTGCCATGAAGGCTAACGGCATTCTGGGCTGTATAAGTAGGGGCATTGTCAGCAGATCGAGGGACGTGATCATTCGCCTCTATTTGACATTGGTGAGGCCTCATCTGGAGTACTGTGTCCAGTTTTGGGCCCCACACGACAAGAAAGATGTGGAAAAATTGGAAAGCGTCCAGCAGAGGGCAGCAAAAATGATTAGGGGACTGGAACACAAGACTTATGAGGAGAGGCTGAGGGAACTGGGATTGTTTAGTCTGCAGAAGAGAAGAATGAGGGGGGATTTGATAGCTGCTTTCAATTACTTGAAAGGGGGTTCCAAAGAGGTTGGATCTAGACTGTTCTCAATGATAGCAGATGACAGAATAAGGAGTAATGGTCTCAAGTTGCAGTGGGGGAGGTTTAGGTTGGATATTAGGAAAAACTTTTTCACTAGGAGGGTGGTGAAGTACTGGAATGTGTTACCTAGGGAGGTGGTGGAATCTCCTTCCTCAGAAGTTTTTAAGGTCAGGCTTGACAAAGCCCTGGCTAGGATGATTTAGTTGGGGATTGGCCCTGCTTTGAGCAGGGGGTTGGACTAGATGATCTCCTGAGGTCCCTTCCAACCCTGATATTCTATGATCAGTCTCTAGCTGGCTACAAAGTCAGGGACTCCTGTAACAGTGCCCTCCCTGTCCTCGGAGCAGGGACACACAAAAGCATTCAGAAAACATTCAAACTGCTTCCACAGAACCTCTTTGCAATTTCAAATTGTCTTACACATGGGCCAGAGTATCTTGGAGTTTTAGTTTTTGGCCTTGATCCAGCAAAGTACTTAAACACATGCTTACCTTTAGGTGTGCAAGGAATCTCATCCCTCCGCAGCATGGGGCTTAAGAACAGGCTGAATTCTAAGCACCTGTTTATGTTCTTTTGAAGTTAATGGGCACGATTCACCAGCACACTGCACTTGTGCAGTCATTTACCTCATTGCCAAGTGGGCATGAAATACTACCAGTACCTGCTTTGCACTGCTATAAACTACATGAGGGCATATGGGGCAATGGGGTCAAGGCCAAGGGTCACAAGTACACATTAATCCTTCACTACATATGAGCAGGATTATGCCCGTGCTTAAAGTTAAGCATGTGCTTAAATACTGTGCTGAAACAAAGCCTGTTTGAGGTGTCAGCCTCAGGAGCCGAGCTCCTCTCACACCAATCGCCAATGGGAATGTCAATACCAGGGTGGAGAGGGGCCAAGCGCCCCCCTCATGGCCTTAAGAGACTGTGCAGCAGCTCTGCCTCAATATTTCCACTTTTCTCTCAATCAAAAACATCTCAAGTTCAACTCATCTCAAGTTCAGCAGCACTATTCCCCGGGGCTGGATGTATCAACGTAACAAAATATTCCAAACAAAAGGTTCTCAAATCCTCATCAAATCCCTGCTCCCAGCCTTCTGCTGGGGGTCTCCCAGGCCTTCCTGCTGGAGTCTTTGCCTGAGGTCTCAGGGTTCCCTGCTGGAGTCTGCTCAACCAACTCTGTAATCTGTCTCCCTAACCATTCCCCCCGCAGCTTCCTGCATCTCTTTATAGGAAAATCAATTCCTCCAGACCCAGCTTGTTCCACTAGATGTGGCAGGCAGGGCTAATGGTACAGGACTGGCCAGCTTTGGGCGCCAGCCCTTATAGGAGCAGGCTACCCCATTACAAAGGGACTGGCCAACATTTTCTCAAGTGGCTGATGATTTGGGGTCCAACATGAAACATTTCGGTCCTGATTTTCAGAGCTGCTGCGGATTTTCAACTCCTGTTGAGTCCAGCAGAATTTGTGAGGCCTCAGTGCCTCTGAACATCTGGCCCTAGACGTCTGAAGTTGGGCATCAAGAAATGTAGAGGGTGTAACTAAGTGGCCATTTGTGAAGAGTTTGGTTCATGTAGGTTTCCGGGCTGCACTTGGCAACTGGACTAGACAGCCTTTACAGGCGTGTGCAGTTGCAGGCTCATCAGCAGATCTAGACACAGTCAAACTCACCACAGGGAAATGGGGCAAGGACTAGGGCCCCAAGATGGGAAGACCCTGCAATGGTGATTGGATTTAGTATATTATTGTACCATCAAATGTCAAACTCAGCTGGCTAATAGCAGCTTAGCCATGCTGCAGCTATGGCCTCTCTCTCTTCTCCCCAGTGCAGAGGATCCCTCATTTCTGGTGGTAATAATGTTACAGATGCAATAAACTGAGGCTCAGGAGGGGTAACTGACTTGCCCAAGGTCACACAGGGAGCTAGTCAGAGAGGCAGTGTGGCCCAGTGGATACAACTGGGAGCAAGCTCCGCCATGACCTGCTATAGCTTCAGTTCTGTTCCCCTCCCATGCCCTTTTCCTAGGTAGACTGGGAGCTCTTTGGGCCAGGGACAGTCTCTCACCACCTGTATGTACAACGCCTAGCACAATGGGGTTCCAATATGAGTTCAGACTCTGGCCACTACTCTACCACAAATAATAGTATTAATAAGTCACTTGCAGCTCTGGGAATAAAACCCAGTAGTCCTGACTCCAGACCTACAGCTATTTCAGTGTATGTAAAATGTGCCCATACAACCCAGTGCAACCATATGGCACTGGTGGCTTCCCAGGCTTGCTAATGAGACCCAGAGCCATTTAACTCTAGTACCAGCCCCAGTAAATGGTAACCAAAAACTGATCCCTTCTCATACTCTGTGTGCAATGATGCCTAGTGGTATCAACTCCATTCCTAGAGTCACCCTTGAGGCCAGAGGGTCTTCACTATATCATGGAGGGCTGTTGAGACCAGTGCTTCCAGGGACTTCCTGTGCATCAGTGTCAAGGGCATTCACAAAGCCACAGCAGATGAATGTTTAATCAATGCAATTGGCCACCATTCAGAAACACCTAGGACAGGAAATTGGATAACATTGATAAGCCAGAGCAAATGTGTACTGCCCCTTCTCTGGTAAAATTACTCACACTCTGTGCTAGCAGATCTGCTGGGCCCCACATGCTGAAGGATGGGAAATCATTCATGGTACTTAGAGGCTAACATGTTGGGGAGGCAACTAGTAAGCCAAAGGTGTCGGTTGGTATGGGGGGGGTGAGAGAGAGAGAGAGAGATTAATAGGCAATGGCCTGCTGCCACATGATTTGAAACAGAAGAAGCCTTCCAGTAAGTTTCAACAGATGTGAGTAGAGACTTCCCTGAGTAGCTAGGGAGAGCTATTATCTGGGCACCAGGACTCCTGGGTTCTGTTCCCAGCAATGCTACTCATTTGCTGCATGATCATGGGTAAGCCAACTAACTGAGTGCTGTATCTATCTGTAAAATAAGGGAATGACATCATATAACTAAACACCAGGAGGTTGTGCTCATTCATGCTAGTAAAGTGCCTAGGGTTCCTTGAATGGCAGGTGCTCGGAGGAAAATATTGCCAATTAATTGGTATGATGCTTATTAAAATACTTTTCCTTTGTTTCTGCTTCCTCAAGTGACTTTCAGACAGCTCCCCCTCCTGATGTTGAGGAGTTTGATCATATTTCATTTCCACTAGATACACTCAGACCCAAGGACCAAAGCGACCATTTTGTCTCAGCAAAGAGAAATTCTGGAATTGCCTGGTGCTTTGGCTGTGTGAGGAGTGAACAGAGTTGGACTCGTTCTATTGCAACCCTCTTGGCTCCCATTCAGGAGCAAGTGGAAGCAGCAGATGTGGACTATGTCACTAACAAGGTGCCATTTTTACAGGGCCACATTGCTAATGCAAAGCACACTTTAATAAGGGACATTTGCTCCACAGCAGGAAAACAATGATAGCAAAGGATGTGGCTAGCAGATGTTCTGCCCTCCTGCACTAGCTCCGTAGAGATTTGACAAGGGCTCTTTTCCCTCCCCCCAGCTTTTGCACCCTATAGAGCACTCAACATACTGTAAATAGTATCAGCAACAGGGACCAGGATCAGAGCCCCATTGTGCTAGCACAGACACCATCACAGAGAGTCCCTACAATAAACAGCTTACAAATCAATAGATGACAGACAAAGAGTGGGAGGAAAGGAGGATTGTTATTCCCATTTTAGAGATGGGAAACTGAGGCACAAAACAATGAAGAGACTTGCCCCAGGTCCCACAAGGAGTCTGTGGCAGAGTCAGGACCCCAGAGCTCCTGAATCCCACTATGTACCTTAACCATGAAACTTCTTCCAACATCCTCTATTGTGATTCTAGCTGTGTCCTGTGCAGCACAAAGAGCTGCCAGTTACAGCCTCCCAATGACAGAACTAGGTTGAGAGTCCCACTGGTTCTGGACGCTATCTGTGCATGGGACTTGCTCAGTGGAGCTCCTTGGCCCGAGCACAGCATCAATCAATTCAGTTCCATACAGGGTCTTGGCTGCCCTCAGATCAGAAAACATTAAGCAACATGATGCATATCTGTCACGTGTGGTTTGTTCTCTCACTCCAATCTTCTCCCCCAGGGAAGAAGTGTCTGTAGTGGAATGCCTTGTTTTGGTAGGTTTTATATATGGCCATGCCACTCTATATCTATATTAGAGAAGGAGAAGTGTGCCTGGCACTTGCAGTGGAGGTGTGGGGGGGGAGGTTTGGGATGGTCCTTAATTCTTGGGGTGGGGCATTTGTTCCACAGTCTCATACCAGCCCCCAAGAAAGCTCTGACTCCTGTACAGACAAGCTTTGCCCGTATGGTAGAAAGTTCCATTGTGACAGAGGACTGATATTGTCAACCAATCTCCATCCCAGGAGATATCCTGAGTGCAGCCATTAAGCACCATGAAAATAAGGAACTACACTTTCACTTTGACTCCATATTATATGGAAAGCCAGTGTGGGGAACAGAGGACAGGTGTGATGGGTTCACAATATCCAATGCTGAGGAGATGCACTGCAGTGTTCTGTACCACAACCACAGAAGTGTAGGACTGGATAGGACCTCGAGATGTCTTCTAATCCAATCCCCTTCACTCAGGTCAGGACTAAGTATTACCTAGGCCATCTCTGACAGGTGATTGTTTTTCTTAAAAACCTCCAGTGACAGAGATTCCATGACTTTCCTAGTCAATTTGTTCCATTGCTTATCTACCCTGACAGGAAGTTTTCCCCCTAATATCCAACCTAAACCTTTATACAGGATAAACTCATAAATTGTTCACCTTCTATAACACTGATAGAGAGATATGCACAGCTGTTTGGCACTCCGCCCCCACCCACCCCCCAGGTTAATTAATAAGTAAAAAGTGATTTTATTAAATACAAAAAGTAGGATTTAAGTGGTTCCAAGTAATAACAGACAGAACAAAGTAAATTACCAAACAAAATAAAATAAAACACGAGTCTAAACCTAATACAGTAAGAAAGTGATTATAGATGAAATCTCATCCTCAGAGATGTTCCAGTAAGCTTCTTTTACAGATTAGCCTTCTTCTAGTCTGGGTCCAGCAATCACTCACACCCCCGTGGTTACTGCCCTTTGTTCCAGTTTCTTTCCAGGTATCCTTTGGGGGTGGAGAGGCTATGTCTTGAGCCAGCTGAAGACAAAATGGAGGGGTCTCTCAGGGGTTTAAATAGACTTTCTCTTGTGGGAGGACACCCCTCCCTTCCCCTGTGTAGAATCCAGCTACAAAATGGAGTTTTAGAGTCACATGAGCAAGTCAAATGTCCATGCATGATTCAGAACTTACAGGTAGCAGCCATTGTTCACATGCTACCTTGAGCGTCCTCAGGTAGACTTCTTATATGGATTGGAGTCTTCCAAGATCCATTGTCTGTTAAGTGTTTCTTGATTGGGCACTTAACTTGCAAATTCCTTTCTAAAGAAGCTGACCAAATGCCTTACTAAGGCTACTTAAAATCAAACAACTACACAGCCAATATTCATAACTTTGAATACAAAAATGATACTTGCATACAAATAGGATGAATATATTCAGTAGATCATAATCTTTGCAGATATGTTACATTCATAAGCATATTTCCATAAAGCATTATGGAATATCACACCCTTATCAGGCCCGTACCCTATCTCTTCAATCTCCCCATCTCAAGCCCTACCTCGCAGTCTCTCATTCATCGCCCACTAGTCACCTGCTGCTCTGTTGCATTTGCTACTTAGCTGTCTGGTCTAGCGGGCAGCACTGGAGATCAGAAGAGCTGGGTTCTCTTTGTGGCTCAGATACAGACTCACTGTGGGCACCTCAGTGAGTCACTCCACCTCGCAATGTGTCTCAGCTTCCCCTCTGACATAGGAGTAATGTGCTTTACAAGTTCTATGGACAAAATGCTCAGGGGAAGGGTATGTGAAGGAAATGAAATCCCTCCCTGTATTGCACAAGGCTGGGACTTGTCCCACAGGGATGTGAGAAGCTGGCAAAGGAGTGCACTCAGCAGAGTTAAATCCAGCCCCATTAACAATGGTGATGGATTGATGTGAAATGAACTTGGGGGTCTCAGCCTACTGCCTAGGAGCCAGGTGTCTAACTCAAATCCACCCCACTTCCTTGTTGGCAGCCCCAGCGGAGGGGCTAAAGATTGAAGAGCTGAACACCCTTCTGAACCCCCAACACTTGTCCCTCTCTTCAGGGGGAGGAGGGTTGAGGGGGAGCTTACACTGATGCTCTCTCTGTTACACTCACACTGATAGAGTCTTCGGGAAAAACCTGCCCATGTGAATATTGTAATTCATCCAACTCCCCTCTGGGGTTCAACTGTCTCATGGAACCAGTAGATGAACTGGACACTGGCCCCAGAGAAGTGCTAGTCCTAAGGAACATATTGTTCCACAGCAACAAAAGCTTCATAGCCATGTCGAACATCTGCCTCCGATTCAGAACACAAATATATGGTCACAGAACAGCTACAACTTGTTCTAAAAAGCTCAAAGACAGTGTCACTTAATGAAGAAGCATGTGGTTTGACATTTTGATCTTCATCATGACTGCAGTCCTGCATGGCTAGAAACATAGTTACAGAACGTCCTGCTGTATATACATACACAAAGCCAGCATTTAAAAGAGATCATAACCAGATTACCAAGGGATTAGCTCCCACAACTAAGGCCTGATTTTTCAAGAGAGCTCATTCAGGCACCTAAATAAGGGCCCATTCTTCCACAGAGTGCAGCATCTACAGTGCAGAAAAAGCTGACTAGTTATTTTGGGGTCTAAATGGAAGCTGAACTATTGAAAATCCAGCTTCTGTTGCAAGGAGGACTGGATTCTTAATTATCCAAGGTAACAAGAGTCTCGCTCAGACTCATATATAAAATTGTTCTGAAAAAGGTACAAGAGGGAGGAAGCCGGCTTAGTACAAACAGAAAGGTCTCCCCATAGCAGTCAACGATGGTGTTGAGATCATGTCTGGTAAATAAAAGGAGAATGGAGCTGGAAATTGAGTGACCCAAATTGGTGTGTGGGAAATTAGGGCTAATTGGTGGACAAAATAATGAGGGGACAGGCTATGATTTAGATAATGGCATAGAGAGTACACTTATAAAGTATAAAGATACCAAGCTGGGAGAGGTTGCAAGTGCTTTGGAGGATAGGATTAAAATTCAAACTGATCTGCACAAACTTGAGAAATCATCTGAAGTAAATAGGATGAAATTCAATAAGGACAAATGCAGAAGTATTCCATTTAGGAAGGAATAATCAGTCACACACATACAAAAAGGGAAATGACTGCTTAGGAAGAAGTATTGCAGAAAGGGATCTGGGGTCATAGTGGACCACAAGCTAAATATGAGTCAACAATGTAACACTATTGCAAAAAAGCAAACAATTCTGGGATGTGTTAGCAGGAGTGTTGTGAGCAAGACACGAGAAGTAATTCTTCCACTCTACTCCGCGCTGATAAGGCCACAGCTGGAGTATTGTGTCCAGTTCTGGGCACCACATTTCAGGAAGGTTGTGGACAATTTGGAGAGAGTTCAGAGAAGAGCAACTGTAGCACCGATAGACCCCGGTCGTTGGCAGGTAGGATCAAACGTGGGACTTCTGGAGCATAGTGCATGAGCCTCTACTGCATGAGCTAAACGCCAATTAACTGTTAGCTAAAGCTGTAGAGCAGACTCATTTTCTCTCTCTCTTTAAGTGGTCTCAGTGCCACTAGATTGGACAGAACACCACATCCAAGAGGTGTGTGGGTTACACAACAAAAATGATTAAAGGTCTAGAAAACATGACCTATGAGGGTGCCTATTAAGAACTCTGCACTTGTCCTTGTTGAGCCTCATCAGATTTCTTTCGGCCCAATCCTCCAATTTGTCTAGGTCAGTCTGGACCTTATCCCTAACCTCCATTGTATCTACTTCTACCCCCAGTTTAGTGTCATCTGCAAACTTGCTGAGGGTGCAATTAATCCCATCATCCAGATCATTAATAAAGATGTTTTAGGACGGAAGAATCCCATGCACCCCTACAGAATAGGGACTGAGTGGCTAGGCAGCAGTTCTGCAGAAACAGACCTAGGGGTTACAGGGGATGAGAACCTGGATATGAGTCAACATGTGCCCTTGTTGCCAAGAAGACTAATTGCATTTTGGGCTGTATAAGTAGGAGCATTGCCAACAGATCGAGGGACATGATAATTCCCCTCTATTCAGCATTTGTGAGGCCTCATCTAGAGTACTGTGTCCAGTTTGGGGCCCCACACTACAAGAAAGATGTGGAAAAATTGGAAAGCATCCAGCAGAGGGCAACACAACTGATTAGGGGCTGGAACACATGACTTATGAGGAGAGGCTGAGGGAGCTAGGATTGTTTAATCTTCAGAAGAGAAGAATGAGGGGGGATTTGATAGCTGCTTTCAGCTATCTGAAAGGGGGTTCCAAAGAGGATGGATCTAAGCTGTTCTCAGTGGTAGAAGATGACAGAATAAAGAGTAATGGTCTCAAGTTGCAGTGGGGGAGGTTTAGGTTGGACATTAGGAAAAACTTTTTCATGAGGAGGGTGGTGAAACACTGGAATGGGTTACCTGGGGGGGGAGGGAATCTCCTTCCTTAGAAGTTTTTAAGGTCAGGCTTGACAAAGCCCTGGCTAGGATGATTTAGTTGGGGATTGGCCCTGCTTTGAGCAGGGGGTTGGACTAGATGACCTCCTGAGGTCCCTTCCAACCCTGATATTCTACAATTCTATGTTGAACAAAACCGGCCCCAGGTCCAACCCACTTGATACCGGCTGCCAACTAGACATCAATCCATTGATCACTACCCTTTAAGCCTGACAATCTAGCCAGCTTTCTATCCACCTTATAGTCCATTAATCCAGTCCATACTTTTTTAACTTGCTGGCAAGAATACTGAGCTGGAATAGAATAGAACTGGAAAATGCTAAACTGGATCAACCAGGTAACCTTAACAGTCCTTCTCCAGGTACTGCTCCCCATTCCAAGAAATTCCTCACATACAAGATAGACAATGATACAGAGGCCTTCTTAGAAAATTTCAAAAGGGACATTCCTATAGACCACTATATGGTGTAGCTGAGGCCACAACTCAGTGGACCTGTGGTGGGGTGATGCCCTCGCCTTGCCTTGAAGGGCTTAAAACAGCCCTGGATGAGGGCTGAGAGGGAAAAAGATGGGCTGTTTGAGAAAATAGCCACAGCTGTAGTCTGTGTAATTAGGGCCCAGCTGGCCCTTATAAGAGGGCAGTTGGCCAGAAGGAGGGAGACACTCTCTCTAGCTACATGGAGAGAGGAGGACCTGGCTGCCTGGGAAGCTGAGGAGGGTACCTAGGGCAGATCAGTGCTGGGGAAGGGCAGAGGGAGCTGGGGAGCTCCAGCCTAGCAGAGCCCTCAGCTGCAGGCTGAGGTAAAGGCCCGTGAAAGGATACTAAGGCTACAGAGGAGCAGCTGAGACCTAGACAGAGGCAGCTGGTCTGACCCCCCCCTTGCCAATGATGAGTGGTACAGACTGCAGTATGCCCCAGGGAATGGGGGCTAGATGATAACTGACAGAAGCCACTGAGGCAAGAGAGGGATAGGGGGTTGGGGGTTCCCCTGAGAGGGGAGACCCAGACTGAGGGGGTACTGCCAGGGGGCAGAACCCTAATCTAGAAGGGCACCGGGGTCCAGGATGGGCATGGGGCCAGCGTCAGGCAGAACACCAACTGGCAGAGGGTGCCCCTGGCTGAAAAGAGCTAATTCCCTGGACAAGCAGCAGGAAGTGCCACAGCAGTGAGTCGTTGCCCCGCGATAGGACCCTTAGCAGAAGTTGCAGCTGAAATGCCTAAAGAACACATGAATGAGTACGACCTTTTTAAACAAAAGGGCAGAATTAGAATGGGGCTAACACCTGAGCATGCCCGTCGGCGGTTCAAAGCCCTAAGGTGGAAACCAGACCTGGCATTTTCCCGACACACCTACCACATTGTAAAAAAGTCGGATGCCTGGATATCAGGAGCAAGTATTAAGTCTCTGGAAGATCTCTCACCTAATGCAAATGGAGCAGTTCTTACAGGGTGTTCCTGAGGAAATAGAAAGGTACATCCTACATGGAAGGCCCAAAACTTTAATTCAGGTGCGGGAGATCGGAACCAAATGGGTGGAGGTGAAGGAGAAGAAAGCTAGTAGCAGTTGGAGCGGATACCAGAAAGGGCAACCTGAGACAACACCCCACCATCAGGGTCAGCCCAAAGCCCCACCTTGCAAGGAGAAACCACCCACGCAGCCAAGGAGACCCCAGATGCCCTCTCGTCCCACCACCCCACTCTCTAACCACCCACCTTGCCCCAGCCCACAGTCAGCTGGGCAATGCTTTAAATGTAACGAGTTGGGGCATGTGAAGGCCAACTGCCCCAAGTGCACAAGCCAACTACATCTCATCACCCTGGAATCCCACCAAGAGCCTTCAGGCCCAGATGTCTCACAAATACCCCCAGAGCAAAGGGAAACTGTAGTTGGGCAGGAGGAAGATTACTGCGTGGAGAGACACTGGAGCACAGATGTCAGCTGGCCACCAATCCCTGGTGGACCCCAAATTCATCGACACAGAGGCCCAAGTGATGGTGCAACCCTTTAAGGCCAACTCTTTTAACTTGCCTACAGCCAAGTTGCCTGTCATACAAGTGCTGGTCAGGGATATAGATTTTTGCAGTCTATGACAATTATCCCATTCCCATGCTGCTGGGAGAAGACTTAGCCAACCATGAGCAGATGATGGAGCAAAGATATGAGGTATCTGAAGGGAAAAGCTCAGACTCGCAGATGGAAGCAGGGCTGAGAAATTTTGAGGGGAGACTGGATGAGGAAAGTGGTCAGTGGAAACATGTGACTCAAAGAACCAGGCAGAGAAAAAGACGGGCTAGTGAAGGAGAAATACAGCTTAGGAACAGGTTTGCAGAGTAGGAAAATGAAGAAGGGGCTCAGCAGGTAGTCGCTGAAGGTGGAAGGGTAAGGAAGAAGAGAAGAGAGGCTAGCCCTATAGAAAAAGGGGAAGAGTCAAGGGAGACTACACCAAATATGAGCCCCAGGAGGATACAGGATGGGTTGAAGAGGATTGTAAGGGAAAATAGGAATGGAAAGAACTTGCAGCCAGAGGGAACAGGGGAGAGACTGGAGAATAGCACTGTCACCAGGAAAAGGCAGGTCTATGTGATCGGGGACTCTTTATTGAGAAGAATAGACAGGCCTGTAACTAGAGCTGATCCTGAGAATAGAAGGGTGTGCTATCTTCTGGGTGCTAAGATACGGGATGTAGACCTGAGGTTGAAAAGGATCCTCAAGGGAGCGGGAAAGAATCCCCTAATTATCCTTCATGTGGGAACAAATGATACAGCCAGATTCTCGCTGGAAAGTATCAAGGGAGACTATGCTAGGCTGGGGAAGACACTTAAGGAAATTGAGGCTCAGGTGATCTTTAGCGGGATCCTTCCTGTTCCTAGAGAAGGGCAACAGAGGTCTGACAAGATTATGACTGTCAACAGATGGCTTAGGCAGTGGTGCTATAAGGAGGGCTTTGGGATGTATGGCCACTGGGAGGCATTCACGGACAGAGGTCAGTTCTCTCGGGATGGACTTCATCTGAGTAGGGAAGGAAATAGACTTCTAGGATCGAGGCTGGCACAACTGATAAAGAGAGCTTTAAACTAGGAATTGGGGGGAGATGGATGGGAGATGTCCAGAAAATCTCCACGCCAGATTTTAGCATTGAGAGGGAAGAAGATGAAGTAAGAAAGGATACAGCCATGGGTAGGAGAATGTATATAAGGAGCGAGGGCGGTGTGGATACTAGTCTAATAGGTTATACTGGCTGTAGAATGACTGTGCCTAATAGGGTACAAAATGTGAGCGAGGCCAAACAGCAAAAATTAAGATGTTTGTACACCAATGCGAGGAGTCTAGGTAACAAAATGGAGGAACTAGAGCTACTGGTGCAGGAAGTGAAACCAGATATTATAGGGATAACAGAAATATGGTGGAATAGTAGTCATGACTGGACTACAGGTATTGAAGGGTATGTGCTGTTTAGGAAAGACAGAAACAAAGGTAAAGGGGGTGGAGTAGCATTGTATATCAATGATGAATTAGAATGTAAAGAAATAAGAAGCGATGCAATGGATAAGACAGAGTCCGTCTGGGCAAAAATTACATTGGGGAAGAAAACTAGTAAAGCCTCTCCTACGATAGTGCTTGGGGTGTGCTATAGCCCTCCGGGATCTAATTTGGATATGGATAGAGCCCTTTTTAATGTCTTTAATCAAGTAAATACTAATGGAAACTGCGTGATCATGGGAGACTTTAACTTCCCAGATATAGACTGGAGGACCAGTGCTAGTAATAATAATAGGGCTCAGATTTTCCTAGATGCGATAGCTGATAGATTCCTTCATCAAGTAGTTGCTGAACCGACTAGAGGGGATGCCATTTTAGATTTAATTTTGGTGAGTAGCGAGGACCTCATAGAAGAAATGGTTGTAGGGGACAATCTTGGCTCAAGTGATCATGAGCTAATTCAGTTCAAACTAAATGGAAGGATTAACAAAAATAAATCTGCAACTAGGGTTTTTGATTTCAAAAGGTCTGACTTTCAAAAATTAAGGAAATTAGTTAGGGAAGTGGATTGGACTGAAGAACTTATGGATCTAAAGGTAGAGGAGGCCTGGGATTACTTTAAATCAAAGCTGCAGAAGCTATCGGAAACCTGTATCCCCAGAAAGGGGAAAAAATTCATAGGAAGGAGTTGTAGACCAAGCTGGATGAGCAAGCATCTTAGAGAGGTGATTATGAAGAAGCAGAAAGCATACAGGGAGTGGAAGATGGGAGGGATCAGCAAGGAAAACTACCTAATTGAGGTCAGAAGATGTAGGGATAAAGTGAGAGAGGCTAAAAGTCGAGTAGAGTTGGACCTTGCAAAGGGAATTAAAACCAATAGTAAAAAGTTCTATAGCCATATCATTAAGAAGAAAACTAAGAAGGAAGAAGTGGGGTCGCTTAACACTGAGGATGGAGCGGAGGTTAAAGATAATCTAGGCATGGCCCAATATCTAAACAAATACTTTGCCTCAGTCTTTAATAAGGCTAAAGAGGATCTTGGGGATAATGGTAGCATGACAAATGGGAAGGAGGATATAGAGGTAGATATTACCATATCAGAGGTAGAAGCGAAACTGAAACAGCTTAATGGGACTAAATCGGGGGGCCCAGATAATCTTCATCCAAGAATATTAAAGGAATTGGCACCTGAAATTGCAAGCCCATTAGCAAGAATTTTTAATGAATCTGTAAACTCAGGAATAGTACCGAATGATTGGAGAATTGCTAATATAGTTCCTATTTTTAAGAAAGGAAAAAAAAGTGATCCGGGTAACTACAGGCCAGTTAGTTTGACATCTGTAGTATGCAAGGTCCTGGAAAAAATTTTGAAGGAGAAATTAGTTAAGGACATTGAAGTCAATGGTAAATGGGACAAAATACAACATGGTTTTACAAAAGGTAGATCGTGCCAAACCAATCTAATCTCCTTTTTTGAAAAAGTAACAGATTTTTTAGATAAAGGAAATGCAGTGGATCTAATTTACCTAGATTTCAGTAAGGCATTTGATACCGTGCCACATGGGGAATTATTAGTTAAATTGGAGAAGATGGGGATCAATATGAACATCAGAAGGTGGATAAGGAATTGGTTAAAGGGGAGACTGCAACGGGTCCTACTGAAAGGCGAACTGTCAGGTTGGAGGGAGGTTACCAGTGGAGTTCCTCAGGGATCGGTTTTGGGACCAATCTTATTTAATCTTTTTGTTACTGACCTTGGCACAAAAAGTGGGAGTGTGCTAATAAAGTTTGCAGATGATACAAAGCTGGGAGGTATTGCCAATTCGGAGAAGGATCGGGATATTATACAGGAGGATCTGGATGACCTTGTAAACTGGAGTAATAGTAATAGGATGAAATTTAATAGTGAGAAGTGTAAGGTTATGCATTTAGGGATTAATAACAAGAATTTTAGTTATAAGTTGGGGACGCATCAATTAGAAATAACGGAAGAGGAGAAGGACCTTGGAGTATTGGTTGATCATAGGATGACTATGAGCTGCCAATGTGATATGGCTGTGAAAAAAGCTAATGCGGTTTTGGGATGCATCAGGAGAGGCATTTCCAGTAGGGATAAGGAGGTTTTAGTACCATTATACAAGGCACTGGTGAGACCTCACCTAGAATACTGTGTGCAGTTCTGGTCTCCCATGTTTAAAAAGGATGAATTCAAACTGGAGCAGGTACAGAGAAGGGCTACTAGGATGATCCGAGGAATGGAAAACTTGCCTTATGAAAGGAGACTTAAGGAGCTGGGCTTGTTTAGCCCAACTAAAAGAAGCTTGAGGGGAGATATGATTGCTCTCTATAAATATATCAGAGGGATAAATATAGGAGAGGGAGAGGAATTATTTAAGCTCAGCACCAATGTGGACACAAGAACAAATGGGTATAAACTGGCCACCAGGAAGTTTAGACTTGAAATCAGACGAAGGTTTTTAACCATCAGAGGAGCCAGCACCAAAGGGCGCCACAGAGCCTGCACCTGCAGCAGCAGCTAGACCGGCACAAAAGGCTCAACCGGAGTCTGAAATACTACCTACTGCATCAGCGGAGAGTGATTCACAGTCCATGGCAACAACCCCATCATCTGCATTGCTTCCAAGTGGGATCAAGGCCAGTCCACAACCCAGCAAGGAACAGAAGGATCTCCAGCATCAACAGAACAGTTCCAGGCAGAGCAGGAAGCAGATGACAGACTCAAGGGAGTTTAAACGGCAGCACAGAGCAACCCACCATCTCTCAGCTCTTCTAACAGGTCCAGGTTTGTTATAGAAGGAGGACTCTTATACAAGGAGACTCTTTCTGGTGGGCACAAGGAGGACTAGCATAGAATCCTAGAATATCAGGGTTGGAAGGGGCCTCAGGAGATCATCTAGTCCAACCCCCTGTTCAAAGCAGGACCAATCGCCAATTGGTTCGCCGATTTGCCCCAGATCCCTAAATGGCTCCCTCAAGGATTGAACTCACAACCCTGGGTTTAGCAGGCCAATGCTCAAACCACCGAGCTATCCCTCTCCCAATCCTCAGAGGCAGTTGGTAGTTCCAACTGAGTATAGGAAAAAGCTCTTGAGCTTAGCCCTTGATCACTCTAGTGGCCATGCCTGGGTCAACAGGACCAAGGACAATTTGGGAAAGTCATTCCTCTATGATGGGATGAGTAAGGATGTTTCTACCTATGTCCGGTCTTGTGAGGTATGCTAGAGGGTGGGAAAGCCCCAAGACCAGGTCAAGGCTCCTCTCCTGCCACTCCCCATCATTGAGGTTCCATTTCAGCGTGTAACTGGATATTCTGAGTCCTTTCCCTATAAAGACACCCCAAGGAAAGCTGTACATGCTGACTTTCATGGATTTTGCCACCCGATGTCCGGAAGCAGTAACTCTAAGCAACACCAAGGCTAAAAGCGTGAGCTAGGCATTGATGGACATTTTTGCCAGGGTAGGTTGGCCCTCCAACATCCTTACAGATTTGGGAACTAACTTCCTGGCAGGGACCATGAAACGTCTTTGGGAAGCTCATGGGGTAAACCACTTGGTTGCCACCCCTTACCACCATCGAACAGTGGGCCTAGTGGAAAATTTTAATGGGACTTTGGGGGCAATGATTCTTAAATTCGTGAGTGAGCACTCCAATGATTGGAACCTGGTGTTGCAGCAGTCTCTCTTTGCCTACAGTGCTGTTCCACATCCCAGTTTGGGATTTTCACCTTTTGAACTCCTTTATGGCCACAAAGTTAAGGGACCATTACAGTTGGTAAAGCAGCAATAGAAGAGGGTTACATCTTCTCCAAGACTAACATTTTGGACTTTGTAACCAGCCTGCAAAACACCCTCAAAAACTCTCTTGCCCTTGCTTGAGACAACCTACAGGATGCTCAACAAGAGCAAAAGGCCTGGTATGATAAACATGCCAGAGAGCGTTCCTTCAGAGTAGGTGACCAAGTCATGGTCCTGAAAGTGCTCCAGGCCAATAAGATGGAAGCATCATGCGAGGGGCCATTTATGGTCCAAGAGCACCTGGGAGCTGTTAATTACCTCAAAGCATTCCCAGATCCTACCCTAATATACCTAATATATACCATATTAATTCTCTAAAGCCATTTTATTCCCGAGAAATCAAGGTTCTGCAGTTTACAGCCCAGGACAGAGACAACACTGAGCGGCCTGAAGGAATCTACTATGATGGAAAAAAAGCAATGGTGGCATAGAAGAGGTGAGCCTTTCCATGACCCTTGGGCGTAAGCAGCGACAGCAAATCCAGGAGCTGTGCACCAACTTCGCGCCAATGTTTTCAGCCACCCCAGGACGGACAGAACGGGTGTACCACTCCATTGACACAGGTGATGCTCACCCAATTAGAGCCCAACCCTACCAAATGGCTCCTCAAGCCAAAATCACAATAGAAAGGGAGATCAAAGACATATTACAGATGGGTGTAATCTGCCCCCCTGAGAGTGCATGAGCTTCTACAGTGGTTCTGGTTCCCAAACCAGATGGGGAAATCCACTTTTCTGAGGTCTACCGTCAATTAAATGCTGTAACTTGCTTAGAAAACTATCCAATGCCACAGACAGATGAGCTATTGGAGAAACTGAGACATGCCCAGTTTATCTCCACCTTAGACTTAACTAAGGGGTACTGGCTAATGCTGCTAGATGACCCATCCAAGAAAAGGGCTGTATGAATTTAATGTGCTCCCTTTCAGACTGCAAAATGCACCCGCCACGTTCCAGAGATTCATGGACAGAACACCTGGAACACCTCCAAGCTGTCTTCTAGTGCATAAGGCAGCCAGGATTAACCATTAAGATCAAAAAGGCCACCTTCCAGAGATTCATGGACAGAACACCTGGAACACCTCCAAGCTGTCTTCCAGTGCATAAAGCAGCCAAGATTAACGTTAAGGCCCAAAAGTGTCAAATAGGCCTAAACAGGGTAACGTACCTTGGACACCAGGTAGGTCAAGGTACTATCAACCCCCTACAGGCTCAGGTAAATGCTATCCAAAATTGGCCCATCCCTAAATCAAAGAAGCAGGTCCAATCCTTCTTGGGCTTGGCTGGGTATTACCGATTATTTGTACCATACTACAGCCAAATTGCCACCCCACTGACAGACCTAACCAGAAAAAAAACAGCCAAATGCAGTTCAGTGGACTGAAAAGTGTCAGAAAGTCTTTAACCAGCTTAAGGTGGCCCTTACGTCTGACTCTTTACTAAGGGCCCCAGACTTCAACCAACCATTTGTCGTAACCACAAATGCATCCGAGCATGATGTAAGAGCAATTTTAATGCAGAAAGGACCAGATCAACAATTCCATCCGGTTGTGTTTCTCAGCAAAAAACTTTCTGAGAGGGAAAGCCACTGGTCAGTCTCAGAAAAAGAAGATTATGCCATTGTGTATGCTCTGGAGAAGCATACATTTGGGGACGGCGGTTCCATCTGCAGACTGATCATGCTGCACTGAAGTGGCTTCACATGGTCAAAGAAACTAACAAAAAGCTTCTTTGGTGGAGTTTAGCTCTCCTAGACTTTGATTTTAAAATACAACACATTTCAGGAGCCTCTAACATAGTGGCTGATGCACTCTCCCAGGAAGGATTCCAGAATCAGCCAGGTAAAAATGTCCCTGCTTTCTAAGTCATTGTAGTCCTTGAAAATTAAAAATACTGTTTAGTTCTTCATGTACTTATTGGTAAAAATTAGAGGTGCATGTATCTTATTAACTCTGTTTCCTAAACCTCCAGGAAGAGATCCCAGCTGGTGTAGATCTGACCTGAACCAGGCTGGCCAGCACCCTCTGTGATTTGGGGGGCGTGTGATAAATGAAGTATGTGTGGGGGAGTCGCTCCCTTTGATGGACACCCAGCCAGCCAGTTAGCTATAAAATCCCTCTTGGTAGCTGTTCTCTGCTTGCTTTACCTGTAAAGGGTTAAAAGTTCCCCAGGTAAAGAAAAGGAAATGGGCACCTGACCAAGAGAGCCAATGGGAAGATAAAGCTTTTTAAAATTGGGAAAGAAACTTTCCCTATGTCTGTTGTTCTCCAGAGAAGGAGACATGGAGTAGCAATGCTATAAGCAGGAATGCTGTGTAAAGTTTGAACCAGATATGAAATCCATCAGATCATATCTAGAACTACTTTTAACAATCCATATATGTAAGTAAATTACGAATGTTTAGGAAGATGCAATTAGGGTTATTTCCGTTTATTTTTTAAGGCTTGTGGACTCCTCTATGCTAACCACAGATGCTTTTGTTTGCTTGTAACCTTTAAGCTGAACCCCCAAGAAAGCAATTTTGGGTGTTTAATTTTAGGAATTGCTCTTCTAAAATCTAGCAAGAGCCTAAGTTCCAGATGTATTTTCTTCCTTTTTGTTTTTAATAAAATTTACCTTTAAGAACAGAATTGGATTTTTGGTGTCCTAAGAGGTTTGTGCATATGCTGTTTGATAAGTTGGTGGCAACAGCTAATTTCCTTTGTTTTCGTTCTCAGCTCTCCACCCGGGAGTGATGGTGATGAAAGGACTTGAGGGTATCCCACAGGGATGAATTCCCAAGTGTTTCTTCCTGAGTTCAAGGGGTTGGGTTTTTTTTGCATTTGGATGGTGGAAGCGTTTACCAAGCCAAGGTCAAAGAAAAGTTGTAACTTGGGAGTTTAATACAAGCTTGGAGTGGTACGTATAATTTTTAGAATCCTTGCGGGCCCTCAACTTCTGCACTGAGTGTGACAGAGTATGGATTCAACCTTGACAACTTGTGATACCAATTCCACTTTTGTTAACTGTTTAGAAGCACACACGTTAACAACCACTGCTTCCTTTAACAAAACATAAAAGAAAAGTGTATAAAATTAAACCAAATATGAAATTAAACCAAAATAAATTTTAAATACAAGTCTATGCAAACACTTGAAGGATATTAAATTTTCATGATGCTTTATTGTATTTGGGAGCCAAAAGGTGGAAACCTGTTGAAATTGTTTGGTTAACTTTATGCGTAAATTGTTATTTTAAAACATTTTTGCTATGATAATCTTGTAAATATATTTAAAAGTGCAGACAAGTTTATAAAAACCAAAACAAGAAATTGACATTTTGTTATTATCTTTATCTTAATATTGAGGTTTCCCCTTACATTTTTTATTCTGAATTAAAAAAAACCCAACCAGCCAAACACATACAAAACAAATAATAATAAAAAAGTGATTAATAAAAGATAATTATTTCTGTTTGCTATTGCATTATTTGTTGAGGCAGAAATATATGTACATATATTTATAACTGAGACCTTTTTGAACTTTGAAAAAACTGGGATTAATAATATGGATGGTTATAACCTAACCATCATTTTAAAATAATGTGGTACCACTTATTTTTTTAAAAAGGGATATAAAATTGACCTTTGTTGCAACAAAATAAAAATTTAAAAAGTAGTCACGACACACACAACATTTAAATAAACAAGTCATCACCTTTTCATTTAAAACTTTTATTAAAAATTGATATTGTTGTTTGCCAAATTTGTTGTATAAATTGAGTAACTTAAGGCATTTTTATTACTTTATATTAAACTGTATTTTAAAACTGTGCTATGTGGTAATAAGGAAAGCCCATGTTTCAAATACTAGTTAGTAGTTAGGATTAGACACAGAGTCTGCATTTCTTTGCTTGGCAACCATACCTTCAAGAAAGTTAGGAGTAATTCCAGCTGTTGCATTCCTGAAGAGTTAAAATAATTAATGTATTAGATTTATTTAAAGTAAAAGTTTTACCTTGTTTTCTCTTTGTTTGATTGTTGTTTTGTTGTGTTCTCAATTACTTTATCTTTTGGAGGTTTCTGAAAACTTGAAACTTATAATTTTTAAAACAAAGAGAGAGCAGCAGAGAGGAGGGTGAAGGTTGGGGGGAGGGTGAAGAACAAAACATATGGATGTTACCATACACAGTGTAACAAGAGTGATCAGATAAGGTGAGCTATTGGGTGGGGGGGCCAGGGGAACCTTTTGTAATGATAATCAAAGTGGGCCATTTCCAGCAGTTCATAAGAACGTGTGAGGAATGGGGGTGGGGGGGGGGGATAAACATGGGGAAATAGTTTTACTTTGTGTAATGACACATCCACTCCCAGTCTTTATTCAAGCCTAAGTTAATTGTGTCCAGTTTGCAAATTAATTCCAATTAACACAATTAACTTAGGCTTGAATAAAGACTGGGAGTGGATGTGTCATTACACAAAGTAAAACTATTTCCCCATGTTTATTCCCCCCCCACCCCAATGTTCCTCACACGTTCTTATGAACTGCTGGAAATGGCCCACCTTGATTATCACTACAAAATGTTCCCTCGCCCTCCCCCCCCCCCCCCGTCGCTGCTAATAGCTCACCTTATCTGATCACTCTTGTTACAGTGTGTACGGTAACACCCATTGTTTCATGTTCTCTGTGTATATAAAATCTCCCCACTGTATTTTCTACTGCATGCAGCCGATGAAGTGAGCTGCAGCTCACAAAAGCTTATGCTCACATAAATTTGTTAGTCTCTAAGGTGCCACAAGTGCTCCTTTTCTTTTTAGGAAGGTACAGAGATCTGAGCCATGAGAGGTTAACTCTATCAAGGTGTCTTAAAGTATAGGCAGCAACAGTAAGTTTAGCAAACTGAGAAAGGATATGAAGGAAAACTTAACCAGTTTGCAAAAATATTTGACAAATAAGGTTATATTTTTAGCCATGAGCAAGGAGTGTGGCTCCAGGGGTTAAAGCAGTTGGGAACTTGCACAGTTTGGAACCCACACCCCTTGTTTTTATCATGGCTTTGAAAGGAAAGTGGGGGGTCATTACCTGCTCCTGCAAAACTTGAATTTGTCCCCCCAGTGTCTGTTGCTTTTGTTTGAACACCAAATGGATTGTGGGAGTGCCCTTCCATGCTGCAGTTAGCTGTTTTTGGGTGACTCCATTTGTTAATGCATTAATTTAAGGTTTGTGCTCAATTTTGGTTTTTCACTTTGAAATTCCTTTTTATTCATTCCCTGCGATCAAGTCTCAGCTCCTGTCTCCTAATTTGCTCTGTGAACCATTCCATTTTTTTCATTCATGTGATTTACGAATTTAGTGAAAAGTATTATTTGCTACGTTTTCCTTCTGTGCACTTGTCCCATTCTGACAGGCACCAGTCTAGGTCATGGTTTAAGTTTTACCAGAGCCTGGCTTTTATTATATGGTGGTGGTTGCAATGCAGTGGACCCCATTTCAATTTTTAATTTTGCTAGGGCCACCTTTTTCCATTTCTGTCCCCATTCTTCAGGCACAGGGTAGCTACTTGAAGCCTGCTGTTGACCACAAATATTTATAACCGGAGATGGCACATCTCTTTTTTGTAGTTTTTTTTACAGCTGTTTCCAAAGTTTTATTGTGCTCCTTTGCTTGACTGCTTGCACCCCTGCTAGGAAAGTGGGAGCGTTCCAGGGCTCCGTGGCTTCTCCTGTTTCTTTTAACTCTTTTAGTTTTTGTTACTTGCCCTGCCAATTTTGTTGTGTGTTGTCTTAGCCACTTAACAGCCATGGTTATAGTTTGCAATATTCTACATTTTAAGGTTACATTTTCTGCCGTAGCCTTACAGATTTCATTCCATGTTCCTTCCCCACTATATTTTTAAAATTGATATGGACCTCTTTTGCTAGCAACCCAGCACGTCCATACCTTATCAAACTTTGTGGGGATTTTTAGGGAAGGGTTAAGGATAAAGTTTCTAGACATCATTAATGACTGTTTCTTGGAGCAGCTAGTCCTGGAACCCACAAGGGGAGAGGCAATTCCTGATTTAGTCCTAAGTGGTGCACAGGATCTGGTCCAAAATGTGAATATAGCTGAACTGCTCAGTGATAGTGACTATAATGGAGGATGGAGCTAGGCTGTTCTCAGTGGTGGCAGATGACAGAACAATGGTCTCAAGTTGCAGTGGGGGGGTGGGTCTAGATTGGATATTAGGAAAAACTATTTCACTAGGAGGGTGGTGAAGCACTGGAATGGGTTACCTAGGGAGGTAATGGAATCTCCATCCTTAGAGGTTTTTAAGGCCCAGCTTGACAAAGCCCTGGCTGGGATGTTTTAGTTGGGGTTGGTCCTGCTTTGAACAGGGGGTTGGACTAGATGACCTCCTGAGGTCTCTTCCAACCCTAATATCCTATGATGATTCTATGATAATACCAAAGAAACCCACCACAGTAGCATTTAGCTTCAGAAAGGGGAACTATACAAAAATGAGAAAGCTAGTTAAATGGAAATTAAAAGGAACAGTCACAAGAGTGAAATACCTGCAAGCTGCATGGATACTATTTAAAAACAACATCAGAGAGGGTCAAACTATATGTATGCCCCAATTTTTTAAAGTAAGAGGACCAAAAGATGCCACCATGGTTAAACAGAGTAAAAGAGGCAGAGACAAAAAGGCATCCTTTAAAAATTGGAAGTCAAAACTTACTGAGGAAAATAGGAAGGCACTTAAACTCTGGCAAATCAAGTGTAAATGGATAATTAGGCAGGCCTAAAAAAGAAAAAAACTAGCAAAAGATACATTTTTTTAAAAGTATATCAGAGGCAGGATGCCTGCCAAAGAATCAATAGGGCCTCTGGATGATCAAGGTGCTAAAGGAGCTCAAGGAAGACAAGGCTGTTGCAGAGAAGCTAAATGGATCATTTTACTTCACTACAGAGGTTGTGAGGGAGAGTCCCAAACCTGAGCCATTCTTTTTAGGTGCTCAATCTGAGAAACTGTCCCAGATTGCAGTGTCTGTAGAGGAATTTTTGGAACAAATTGATA
This sequence comes from Dermochelys coriacea, assembly GCF_009764565.3. Taxonomy (NCBI): domain Eukaryota; kingdom Metazoa; phylum Chordata; order Testudines; family Dermochelyidae; genus Dermochelys; species Dermochelys coriacea. The sequence goes on from NC_050077.1 coordinate 40,847,539, forward strand.
AATTAAACAGTAATAAGTAATTAAGACCAGCTGGTATTCACCCAAAAGTTCTGAAGGAACTCAAATATGAAATTGCAGAACTATTAACTGTGGTATGTAACCTATCACTTAAATCAGCCCCTGTACCAGAGAGTAGCTAATGTAACACCTATTTTTAAAAAAAGGCTCCAGAGGCAATCCTGGCAATTACAGGCCAGTAAGACAAACTTCATTACCTGGCAAATTGCTTGAAACTAAAGTAAATAATTGAATTATCAGACACATAGATGAACTTGATATACCTGGGAAGAGTCAACATGGCTTCTGTAAAGGAAAGTCATGCCTCACCAATCTATTAGAATTCTTTGAGGGTGTCAGTGAGCATGGGAACAAGTGATCTAGTTGACATAGTGCACTTGGACTTTCAGAAAGCCTTGAAAGGTCCTTCACCAAATGCTCTTAAGCAAAATAAGTAGTCCTGGGATAAGAGGGAAGGTCCTCTCATGGATCAGTAACTGGTTAAGAGAGAGGAAACAAAGGGTAGGAAAAAATTGACAGTTTCGACAATGGAAATGGTAAATAGTGGGGTCTCCCAAGAATATGCTCTGGGACTAGTGCTGTTCAGCCTATTCAAGAACGATATAGACAAGTGGGTTAAATAGTGAAGTGGCAATGTCTGCTGACGATACAAAATTGTCAAGACAGTTCAGTCCAAAGTTGTCTGTGAAGAGTTACAAATGAATCTCACAAAACTGGGTGACTGTGCAACAAAATGGCAGATGACATTCAATGTTGATAAATGCAAAGTAATATACATTGGAAAAAATAATCCTAACACTACAGACAACATGTGGGGACTAAATTAACTAGTTCCACTCAAGAAAGATCTTGGAGTCATTGTGACAGGTTTCAGAGTGGTACCTGTATTAGTCTGTATCAGCAAAAACAACGAGGAGTCCTTGTGGCACCTTAGAGACTAACAAATTTATTTGGACATAAGCTTCCATGGGCTAGAACCCACTTCATCAGATGCATGGAGTGGAAAATACAGGAGCAGGTATAAATACATGAAAAGATGGGAGTTACCTTACCAGGTGTGAGGCAGGTGTAAGGCCAGTCTAATGAGACAATTCAATTAACAGTAGGGTACCAAGGGAGGAAAAAAAAACTTTTGTAGTGGTAATGAGAGTGGCCCATTTCAAACAGTTGACAAGAAGGTGTGAGTAACAGTAGGGGGAAATTAGTATGGGGAAAATTAGGTTTAGCTTTTGTAATGACCCAACCACTCCCAGTCTTTATTCAAGCCTAATGTGATGGTGTCCATTTTGCAAATTAATTCCAGTTCTGCAGTTTCACGTTGGAATCTGTTTCTGAAGTTTTTTTTGTTGAAGAATTGCCACTTTTAGGTCTGTTATTGAGTGACCAGGGAGATTGAAGTGTTCTACTGGTTTTTGAATGTTATAATTCCTGATGTCAGATTTGTGTCCATTTATTCTTTTGTGTAGAGACTGTCCGGTTCCACAAAACAGGTCCACTTCCTAGACACTACAGTGCTAATAAGTGATGGTCACATAACCACCACCCTATACTGGAAACCTACTGACCGCTTGCCAGGGTTCCCTCCCCACTCTGAACTCTGGGGTGCAGATGTGGGGACCTGCATGAAAGACCCCCTAAGCTTATTTCTACCAGCTTAGGTTAAAAGTTCCCCAAGACACAAATCCTTTTCTTGTCCTTGGATGGTATTGCTACCACCACCAAGTGATTTAGCCAAAAATCCAGGAAAAAGGGCCACTTGGAGTCCCTGTTTCCCCAAAATATTCCCCCAAGACCCTTCACCCCATTTCCTGGGGAGGCTTGAGAATGATATACTAACCAATTGGCTACAAAGTGAGCACAGACCAAACCCCTGGGTTTTTAGGACACTGAAAAATCAATCAGGCTCTTAAAAGAAGAATTTTATTTTTTAAAAAAGTAAAAGAATCACACCTTCAGAATGAGGATGCAAGGTAACTTTACAGGGTAAATAAAAAGATTTAAAACACGGAGGGTTCCCCTCTAGGCTCAGCTTCAAAGTTACAAAAAAACAGGAATAAAACTCCCTCTTAGCATAGGGAAAATTCACAAACTAAAACAAAAGATAAACTAACACATTTTCTTGCCTTTACTTACAATTTCTGCAATTTTAGATGTGTCATTTGAGGTATCTTTTCAGAAGATGGTTTACCTGCTTTGTCTCTCTCTCTGTCCAGAGAGGGAACAAACAAAAAGAGCACAAACAAAACCTCTCCCTGCTTCCCCCCAGATTTGAAAGTATCTTCTTTCCTTATTGCTTCTTTTGGTCGGGTGTCAACCAGGTTATTTGAGCTTCTTAACCCCTTACAGGTAAAGATTCAGTACCGCTACATAGGAGGGATTTTATGTTACTGCATACATAAAATTGTTACTCTTCCCTTTATATTTATGACACTGTTATACTTACCTACATGCCTCCAGCTTTCATTAAGACCACATCGCATGTTTCTACAGCCAAACTCTAAGATACAACTGCATTTACTTTGATCCCTCAGACAGAGACAAACACCTACAGGATCTCTATAAAACAGTCTTAAAACTACAATACCCACCTGGTGAAGTGAAGAAACAGATTGACAGAGCCAGAAGGGTACCCAGAAGACACCTACAACACGACAGGCCCTACAAAGAAAGTAACAGAATGCAACTAGCCATCACCTTCAGCCCCCAACTAAAACCTCTCCAACGCATCATCAAGGATCTACAACCTATCCTGAAGGACGATCCCTCACTCCCACAGACAGGAGACAGGCCAGTCCTTACTTACAGACAGCCCCCCAACCTAAAGCAAATACTCACCAGCAACTACACACCACACAACCAAAACACAAACCCAGGAGCTAAACCCTGAAACAAACCCTGGTGCCAACTCTGTCACAGAGTCATAGACTTTAAGGTCAGAAGGTACCATTATGATCATCTAGTATGACCTCTTGCACAACAAAAGCTACAGAATCTCACCCACCTACTCCTGTAATAAACCCCTACCCTATGTCTGAGCTATTGTAGTCCTCAAATCATGATTTAAAGACTTCATGGTGCAGAGAATCCTCCAGCAAGTGATTCGTGTCCCACGCTGCAGAGAAGGCGAAAACCCCCCAGGGCCTCTGCCAATCTGCCCTGGAGGAAAATTCCTTCCCAACCCCAAATATGGCGATCAGCTAAACCCTGAGCATGTGGGCAACACTCACCAACCAGACACCCAGGAAAGAATTCTCTGTAGCAACTCAGATCCCACCCCATCTAACATCCCATCACAGGCCATTGGGCATATGTACCGCTAATAGTCAAAGATCAATTAATTGCCAAAAATTAATTGCTTGTATGACTTCTGGTTAGCCAGTGGGGTAAAACTGAAGTCCTCTCTGTTTGGCTGGTTTGGTGTGCCTTAATAACAAAGGACATACCCAGCTTTGGGCTGTAACTGCCCTGCTCTAAGCAATTTGTCCTGAATTGATACTCTCAGTCGTGTCCCACCAGAGCCCGCATCGTTACAGAAACCAAACGTAATTTTGAAACAAAAAAATGTAAACATTCTATTCAACCTTATTGAACAGCAATTTGATATTAGAGGGCTCTCCAATACAGCAAAGAAAGTTATAGTGAGATCCAAAGGCAGGAAGTTGAAGCTATAAAATTCAGACTAGAAATAAGGTGTACATTTTAAACCATGAGGGTAATTAACTATTGAAACAACTGACCAAGGGCTGTGGTGGACTCTCCAGCACTGACAATTTTTAAATCAGGACTGGATGTTTGTCTAAAAAGATCCGCTGTAGTTCAAACGGGAAGTAACTCAGGGAAGTCCTATGGCCTGTCTTACTCAGGAGATCAGACTAACTGAACTTCTGGTCTTATCTATGAAACGCTTCATTCCAACATTTTTATACAAGGAAATTAATCAAAGTCAGTGTGCTCCCACCAAATGTTTCTGTCGAGGGTGTGCCTGCCCTGCATCACTCCCTGCTGGACATGTATGCCACTCAGGCACTTTCTGCCTCAGTTTCCCCTCACCCAGGTTCTCTCTCTCCCGGAGAGTCAGATGGTTCAGTTCTCTGGTTGGATCAAACTAGAACTGACTAATGAATTGACCTTCAAAAACTATCTAAATAATTGCCAGGATTTTCCAGAGTTCTTAGTATGTGCCTAGCTGAGCCCTTTTGAAAAGCCCTTTTGAAAACCTGCCTCTTATCTAGGTACCTAAACGGAGGCTGAACATCTTGGCTCAATTGTGGGTGCTGAGTCCTTGAACATCTATCCCATAGTGTCCAGTTCTAGGATTTCAAAGTTCAGACTGGGCTGACCATTTGGGCAGCTATGGGCTCATGCTAGGTGGGGTGGGTATACCTATGCAAATGAGATCAGTCCCTGAAGTTCTTTTCCACAACTTGCCACAACTCACCACCAGATGTCAGGGTGGAGCTCATCCTGACTCTGCTTACACCTAGACAGGACAAATGCTCAGGAATGTTTTCTTTTTAGCTGCAATGGATTTAGGCCTGGGGTTATTTTCAGGGCTAGGATGCCGAAGCATAAGGGATTGTGTTGTGGGGAACTTTATAACTAACCTCTTTTTTGTTGGAGAAATGCTAATTCATCAAAACTGAAATTGGGGTTGGTTTCACTGAACTGCATGTTTCAAAAAGATTTAGAAAAATAAGCAATATTTTTGAAACAGTTTCATTTTTCAGTTCAAATCCCATTTTCATTTTAATATTTATGTTATTTGATATGTATTTGATATTTATGTTAGTTAAAAATGGTAAAAATATTAGGCCAAAATCAAAATGTAATACTTTGAAATGATCAAAACAAGACTTTCAATTGACCCAATTTTTTTTTTTAGACAAATTTTCAAGTATTTTGCTTTGTCCCAAATCAGGATGGGAAAAAAATGTTAAAATCTCAAAAATTCTGTTGGGATGGGAAAATTGTTTCCTGCCCAGTTCTAAATTTGTGGGCAAAAATCCACATGGCATATATCTGAGCACCTCTGTTTTTTTTTTCCTTGTCCACAATCCTGAGGCTCCATGGAATATGGATTAATGAAGAAAAGGGGCATAGCTGGCCAAAATAGAGAGGAAACAAGAGGTAAAAATATACCGATGGAGAAGGAGGGAAAGAATTTGTTTAAGACCAATACACCTTCCCAGCAACCATAAGAAATGTTACACTCAGCTCCCATCCCAGTATTTCAGGTGGAAATTCTTCCGCAGATGAGACATGATTCTCTTGAATGTTCCAGGATGGTTCCATATCAGAGAAGGACTGGATTCAAACTGAGAACTTTCTGTCTCCTTCAGTCCTTCCTGCAGGACCATGATGTGAGATAAATTCTTCTTTCTCTCCTTTCCCAACATTCTGTGGAGCAAGGAGGCTCCAGGGACATCATAAAAAAGTCAGCCTACTCCCATCTCATCGCAAGAGGATACTATGAGAAGATGGCGATGGGGGAGGAGGGTCACTGGCCTTTCTAATTCTTCATTTCCACGGCCTGCTCCACAGACTGCGTTATTGCTAAGTCGCTATTATCTGAGCTCTAAGGGGAAGGTTGCAGGGAGGAGGGGAGCAGAGAGATAATTGTGGGACAAAAATAGCAGCTGCTGTGTAAGCAAAGCATCCTGCGATGTCCCTTTAATTGAGGGCTGAATTCAACAGTTTCTATACATTGCAGAGAACATATTCAGCACGCCGAGCCATCTGAGCCACAGACTCTGTTCCACAGGTATTATTTAATATGGAACAAGAATTAAATGACAAGGAAGTCGTGTATGAGAAACTCAGTAGGGCCAAATTCACTACCACGGGTATTAATGGGTTTACTACAGGAATCCATTTGGCCCACTATGCTCAAGTAGCTAAACCCTGACTGACTCTCACTCTGAATACCACAGAACTGGTGCAAATGGCAGGGATAAACTGTTATGAAATTGCACAAATAGGAAGGCTGTATTTCTACAATCATTAGCCCAAATCCTTGATTTCTATGTTGCACATTAACCACTTGGGCTGATCAGCATGATATTTAATTTACATTAAAGCAGCCTGAGATGAAGGGAGCGCAAAATTAACTTGACTTGATTTACAACACAGAAGCTGGAGTGAATGGGACCTTTGCAACCCTGGCCTGGTGCCCCATCAGAAAAAAAAAAAAAAACCAGGGTAGGGATTAGGCAGGGAGGATAATAGTTTAGAGCCAAGTCACTTACCCAACAAAGAAATACAACAGCCATCTCTGAAATACATGCCTATCGTGTGGTATTGGTCTTTCAGACCAAGCAAGCTCCTTGCCATTTGCAGTTATTAAAAAAGCCCATGACGCTTTTTGCAAAAGTTGGATGATAGCTCAAGTATCATGGCTAACCCCCAGTGGGTGCAATTAATGACATTCTGTCTCCCAGCGTTCTCACCTGAGGCTTCAGTTGGTTGCAGTATTCTTCACCTCCTCTCTGAACCACCCCCTAAAAAAACCCCAAACTGTTATATGTTGTCATGTGTTCTGCTAAACAGCTGCATTGCTCCACTTCAGAAGTAGCTCCATTTCAGTGTTGGGTGACCTTATTCCTTCTAATCCCTTTTTCACCTCACAGAGCTTTATTGTGAGGCTTAATTGGCTAATGTTTATAAAGTGCTTTGAGATCCTCAGGCAAACAGTGCTATAGAACAGAATAGCATTATTGTTGTGGTGGGGTTTTAAAAAGTATTTTTCATTGAGAATGTAGAATTCTGAAAAATATCAACTACTACAGATTTAACGTGGATCCAAACAGAACTGGGAGTCAGGCCCCCTGGGTTATAGTCCAGTTCTGCCACTTACCTGCTGTGTGATCTTAAGCAAATCACCTTTCCTCTCCATGACTGAGTTTCCCCTCCCACAGTTTATCTATCCTGTCTAGACTATAAGCTCTTTGGGGCAGGGACAGTGTGGAGGAAAAATTCAGTGGACCCAAGTAGGCCTAAAACTTTGGTCAAGCTAACTGTGTATATGAAGCAGAAGAAGAGAGTGTGGAAAATTCTACTGAAGAGCAATTGCAAACAACACAGCTTAAGAAATGTAACCATAACCTCTAGAAGTTAGAAAAAAACATTAACTGCAAGGAAAACACCTGTCAATAACAGGAAAAGCTTGTTTTTGCTAAACTTAAAATAAGGCAGAGCTACTGTTGAAGCTTGCACTATATGCCAAATAAGGAAAATGCTGTTGAAGAAAGTGGGTTTGACAAATTGTGGTTTTCAGCAAGATAAGCTCCTATATTTCTGTTTATGGCAGAGCAGCTCCGGCTGACTCTCCCTGTATGCTCATGCTTGAATAAAGGGACCTCAGGTTTGTTCTGATCCAAACACAACGCGTGGTTAATTTTTTCATGACAATCTTGGTGCCGTGACTCGGTGACCCCCGAGAGCCAGAGGGCCGCAAGCCGTTCCTACCAGACCCCGGGCCCGTCTGAAAAGGTAAAAGACCTTTTGAAATCTCTATATTAGGTTTCTGGTGGAGGACCACCCGTATGCTCTGGGTTCGGGTGAATTGCATGCTCTATTTGGACTTTTGCTGCCAGACATGCCTGACACCCTTGGGTGCCATCCAGGTTTGGTTTCCCAGGGAAGAGCTACTAAGGGTGGCTGGGCAGGTCGTGGATAGACCTGGTTCCGTGTGCCAATGTGAAAGTAAGTCGGTAGACCTTTGTGAGTGAGAGTCACAGGAAGACACCCAGAGCGCCCTGCAAAGCTCATGACCACAGAGGGGCCTGTCTGGGTCTAGGAGTGTGTAATCCCATCCCTTCCATCCTCGGACGGTCTGTTTCCGTACCCTCTTTCCTCCCCTGTCTCTGGTTCCCACCTGAAGGCAGTTTGAAAAGCCACTGACTGGTCTGATCATCTCACCCAAAGCAACAGAGTATGTGGTGCTAGCCAACACTCTTTGCTAAAGGAGGGCTGTAAGACAGTCGTGAAGGCCCTAAACAAACCTTCCCTGTGTGAGTGGGATGAGTGTAAGATCCATAGGGATTCTGGAAGCCATGGGGTCCAAAAGGGATTCTCGCACTTACCAGCTAAAATGGGGGTCGGTGAGTCAAAAAGGATCACTGTCCTGCCAAAAGGCACACACTAGTTCACTTGCAAGTTTCTGGGAAAATTGGAATTGGTATACCAGGGAAAGCAATAATTTAAAGTTATGGTTTCCCTGAGAGGGAAAGTTTCGACCTTGACAAGATTGTGGACCTCAGAAGTGCACTTCTGGCCAATGTCAGTGTGAGGCATATTTCTATTGGCATGAAGAAACAGAAGAAAAATAAAACGGCTCTGTGAATTTCAAATAAGAAGTCTCAAGGACTCCCAGGAGAAACTTACAACACAATTAAAAGAGATAAAAAGAAAATTGGCAAAGAATTTAAATCCAACTAAGCCAGCAAGAAATATTAAGCAACAGAAGCCCCTTACATTCACCCCTCAGACAGTGACTCCCCATACTGAGAAAATGTTCCCCTTGCGCCAATTCCCGGGCGTTGGTGCTTCGGGTAATGAGACTTTGGTGTCTTCACATGCACCTTGGTCTCCTACAAAATTGTACAATTTACTTAAAATTTGTCCAAAAATAAGAGAGGACCCTGTTAAATTCAAAGAGGAATTGCAAATTGTTATAAACTGTTATAACCCTATATGGGCAGATTTAAACCAGCTTCTATGAGGGCTCATGCCTAGGGAAACACTGAGTTGCCTTTGTGAAGAAGTTCAGTGGCCCAAGCAAAATCCAGGCCATAACCAGAAAAAGTTAAATAAAATCAGAAAGAAGCTGTTAAATAAAATTCTCACAGTCTGCCCAAAGAAAGCTGGCTGGAGCAAAAATTAACACCTGTAAACAAAGTAAAAATAAGAATTACATAAAACCCAAATACTCTCACCGCCACATTAAAACTATGTTAATGACCTTCCTGCTCCAGAACATAAAGGAACCCCGTAATAATTGCCCATTGCAGGTGAAGAAGGGGAAGGCCAAACCAAGGTCCCCACCATCCACCTTCCCTAGGGACCCAGTGGTGGCGCGTGTTACTATTGCAAGCAAATGGGCCATTGGATAGAGTAAATGTCCCTACCTCCTTGGTTGATCCAAAAGCAGTAGGGGTGGGTAATACTCTTATTCCCCACCCAGTCTCTTCACTTCTGTCCGTTTCAATCGGTCCTTTGTTTGACTGTCATGCTTTCCTCCTAAGCCCTTGTTCACCTGCTAACCTTTTGGGAAAAAACTTGCTGTGTAAATTAAATTGTCTAATCTGCTGTACCCCAAATGGTGTGTATCTGGACGTGCCTGATCCTGCTCACAATGAGGTCCTGGCAGTTTACAGGGGAAGACCAACCCCTACCCTTCCTCATTGCATCAGGAACTGCTGGCTAAGGTCTCTCCCTCCTTGTAAGCCTTGTGAGCCGATCATATCAACCAGGTTGGGTGCATTGGGTCTGCCCAACCCATTAAAATTAACCTAAACCCAGCAAGACCCCTTCCCGAGATGCAGCAGATACCCTCTATCAAAACAGGACAGGAAAAATCCAACCTGTTCTTACCTTCTGCATTCAGCAAGAAGTCATTATTCATATGGTCAGTGAGTGTCTCTCCCCCATTTTACCGTGCTGTTAATGCTACTGTTCTTCCTACCTTTCCTGTTGTCCCTAGCCCTGCTACTATCCTTTCCTGCAAAGCACCGGTGCTGAGGGGTTGTTACCGCCTCAAATAAGGGAAAGGTTGTATTAAGTTTGGACATAGAGGATTAAGGTTATTGTTGAGTAAAATACAGCTAAATATAAGGAATAAATGTGTGTGTGTGTGTGTGTGTGTGTGTGTATGTAAATAGGTGTATATAAATAAATAAAAGGGGGGTTAGTCAAAAAAGCCCACCCTCCTTGCTAAATTGATAGTGAAACAATGCCTGTGCCCATGGAAAGAAATAATGCAACAACAACAAAAAAAGGATTGGGCCCAGACAAGCAGGCAACCGCAGTTTGAAAAAGTTAAAAGAAAAAAAGTAAGAGGTTAACTCTGTAGTTACTGGAGGAAATTAAGCAGCGAAACTTTGTACAAATGTTAAAAGAAGGTGTTATAAAAAGAAAATTCTTGGTTTCTTTGCAGCCATTCCTTTGGAGAAAGGGCACATTTCTCTGGAAGAATTTCTGTAAATAATCCAGGCAAAAGGTTGTTTAAGTAAAATCATTTAACTATCAACAAGTTAGGCAAATTAGCTAAAAAACACTCCTGCTGTGTACAATCTTTGTTTTTTAAGTTTAAAATAAATTAGTGTTGTTTTAAAATTGTAAAACCAAAAAAATACTTTTGCCAAACAAAAGAAACTAGTGTTGTTTAATTTTGGTATTTAGCATTTAATCCTTAAAGGTGACTTAATACTTTACAAGATTTAAAATGTTTTTAAATAAAGATCAAAGTTGTGGCTGCAGCAGGGCAGTCAAAGTCAGGAAAATGAAAAAAGATTTTAAATCTGTTTTGATTAAAAAATAGCAAATAA